>NW_004524693.1:2629965-2639245 GCF_000260255.1 Octodon degus
CTGCATAACTATCATATTGAGAGCTATTTATTGTCCATCCAGGAGCATACCGCAACTTCTCTTGCCTTTTGAATTATGCTCTTTGTTATTTCATATATGCTACTTCTGGAGGTATTAAAATATTTCAAGTTCATATAACTAGAAAATGTTACTTTTAGTTTTCAAAGGTATGTTTGCTAAGTATAAAATTGAAAGAGAACAGATCTTTTCCTTCAGTCCTTTAATTAATCTAGTTTCTTACACCCTTGGTCCTTTTTTTTTCTTTCTAATGTGGAATAAGATGCTATTTAATTTTGTTCTTCCACAGGTAATATTTTTATGTATATGCTTTAATGATTTTTATCTTTACAAGAAGTTTTGGACAATTTCATTTTTATGCATCTTGGTATGATTTTATTTAAATGCCTTTGCAAAAGGTTCATTTTTCTTGTAAATGTGGTTTTATAAGTTAAACTAAATTCAGAAAATTTAAATCTTTAAAAAAATGCTTGAAACTATTGTTTGAAGCAAGGTACAATTCCCCTATGATGAATGCTATCACTATGTATATATAAAATGTACCAATAAAAAAATTCAAGGAAAAAATTTTAATTCTCAGAAGACACAATGGAATTTAAAAGAAAAAAAAATAATAGCCAGTCTAGAATTCCATACTAATTGACATATGCCCATTTTCCAGTGATTAGGGGGAAATAATGACATTTTCATGCAATTATTAGCACTTTCCTACAGGAAATTCTTTGTAAAAGATGGAGTTTAGGCAGAAGTGAAGTGCCTTATGTATAATAATAATTATAAGAATTCATGGACGCAATGACAGATAAGAAAGGGGAATGAGAAGAAAAATTATCTTCCGTGTGAAATTGTGACAATAAATTAAACATTCTATATGAAGTCTCTCTTAAATGCAAATACTATATTGTATAAAATTAGTTTCTTGATAGGACGTGGACATTTTTTTATAATGTGTGTTTTTTAATACAGAAAGTGTATTTTGTATATGCCAATTGATTTGAAGCACATTAATAAATGTTTCTAGAGAGGTTACATGTTCAAATAAGTGTAGAAAACAAGGTGCTGAATAAAGTGAAGCCATATTTTTAATACTAGACTTCTCAGTGTCTTTACCTGTGCTAATATAAATTTTAAATTTCCTTTTTATTTCCTTTTAATGTATTTGGTACAGAGTCACACTATGTTGCTCGAACTTGTAGTGATCTTCCTGTTTTCAGCCTTGCCAGTGCTGGTATTACTTAAATTTCAAAGAGAATATTGTAATACACAAAGTTTTTTAAATTTACTTGATCACAGATTTTTTTTTTTGCTTTTTTCAGAGGAATTCAGTAGTTTGGTATTCCATAGATCACATTTGAGACCACTGCTTTATTCCTAGTATATTCCCTAAGATTCTTTTTTTTTCCAGAAATGGGGATTGAACTCAGGCCCTTGAGCTTGCCAGGGAAGAACTTATTCTACTGAGCTATCTCCCTGGCCCCTATAAGATTCTTTGTTAATATAGTTATTAGCTTGAAAAGCAAGACGTACTTCCTGCCACAGGAAACCAGTGGGTGGGAAAGTCCTTACAGAAAGAAGACAAAGGGCAAGCTTTTGAAGATGAAGTGATTTATTGAAGGGGAGATTCAGTTCCATGAGCTCACTTGTGAGAATAATTTCAAAAATGTAGAAGATCAAATGGCAAATGGTAACATCACATGCCTGATATTTGTACTGGGGCTTCTGTGACTCATCCATGAGTACTTCAATGGGTCATGCATGAGTATTCACAATGTTCTGTCAGTATGGAAGAAATTTGTTGAAATGTGCAGTAGGCAGAAACATCAAAATCATACACCTGAGACACTTTCTAAAGTATGCGATTAGGAAGCAGTGTCCGTTAGCCATTTTTACAATCATATTTGGAACTAATAGTGGTGTTTTTGCTTTATTACAAAATAACATATAAAATAATATGAACAGATGATTTTTTACAAGATGCTATTTTTATACAATTACCAATTATTTATTTTATATTTACCTCTTCACTGGAGTCTTAAGACTATTTCTTACACATCAGTAGCATATCTATATCATTTGAAGCAATAATATATTCCCAGCTAATAAGTACTCATCTCAGTATGTATAGAATTTTAAAATAAGTTATCCAATACATATTCAGAATATGACAAATTAAAATAAGTTTAAAAGTACTTTTAAGAAGGAGAAATATTGTAAGTTTTGTCTACTTCAAAATTTTCAATTTATAAAAAAATAAATAGAATAAAAATTTCAATTTATGTATTTTTCAAATGACATACTAAGGAAAAACAATTAATGGTTAAGATATCTGACATACTTCATAAAAAGTTCAAATAACAGATATTACTAATGAGCTTATTTTAAAAGTTTCACTTTATTCCTTATTCTTTATTCTTATCTGTTTCTTTTTCTTTTATTCTGTTTTGGTTTGGTTTTGGGTGTTTGAGACAGCGTCTCACTATGCAATTTATGCTGGCCGTGAACTCACAGCAAACTTCTATCCTTAGCCCTCCAAGTGTTAGCATTTCAGGTGTCACCATAATACCCACCTTTACTTTTATTTGTAAACTTTAAATACTTATCATGAGATTGATCTTAACAGACTTTGAGGTGTGCATGGAATATACGTTACTTTTAAGGTTTGTGTCTACATATTCCCCAAAAGCCAAATGTATTCATAGGGCTGTTTCAGAGGTAGCTGAATCTAGAGTGTGTGATTAATTTGTAGAGCAATTCTGGGATTAAGAGTGCTCGAATTAAGGGTGTGAGTCCTATACGTGTCATAAGGTGGACAACTTGTGTACATTTTAAAGAAGCGAATGACACTTATTCTCTGTTTCTCTCTCCTCTCGTTTCCTTGGCTGTTGCACAATGCCATATACTGTTTCTCCGTTGGATGCCCCTCTGCCATGCTACCATGCCTTGGACACTGCCAACGATGGCCTAAAACCTCCACAAACTGTGAGCTGAATAAATCTCCTCTCCTTTAACCTTGGATGTCAGGTATTTTTTTTATCATCAATGAGAGCAATGTAAGAGAATTTGGGATGAGAATTAGGATTATTGCTGTGATTATAGTGATCTATGTGTTCAGGAATGTTTGGAAATGGTTTGTGTAGAGTTTGGAGTGATTCAGAGATGTTAGCTAAAAACGTCAAGCTTTTCTGTGTAGCATATTCTGGTAAGAGATCAGAAGACAAGAAATCTGGTAAACATCAGACTTAGGATGTTTCTGATAGGAAGGAGGACTGTGTGCTGACTGCTGGATCCCAGGTGATGTGTAGCGTGCTCTGGCAGGAAGTTTGTTTGCATTTTTTGTGTGTGTTTAGAGATATCTCTTGGATGGCAGAAAAGTTTCATTGCAGTCCTACTGAGGTGGTGACATGATTAATGTTGAATGCTTTTGTCTGGGCTAAGTTTGAAATTAAGTCTAAAGAACCAGCAGAATGATTTAAAGCATTTGGCCTTAGTGAAGACTCCAGGGGAGCTGTGGATTGCAATGGTAAAACAGAGGAAAACGTGGTATTTGAGAAGGAAGAAAACTAAAAAAAAAAAAAAAAGCTTATGGTATTTCAACAGAATGGAAGAGTGTGTTTGGAATGCTGGGAATTTGTTGTGGTGTTTCTTAGTGTGACCATGCCCTGTTGTTAATAGTTAAAGGGAAGCAAGGATCATGACTGTAATGGCTCTTAATGATTTTAATGTAATTTTTAGATACATGTTTGTAGTCAAGTTATTTAATTAAGTTATTGTGGTTTTTACCTTGAATTTTGAGCATCTCTTAAAAATTTCCTTTGGTGTGGAAAAGAGTGCATAACAATTGTGTATATATAGCCATTATATTAGCATACATCTGAATTTATCAAGACATGTTAACATTTCACAAGTCTGCCACTAGAGTCTATGGTTTAAAGAAATGGGTCTCTTTATCAAGTTGATGAGTATATTCTGGCAGATTAATTAATGTTCAACTTGATAGACCCAGATGAATTGAAGCAGCATGTTTCAGGCTGTGGAGGGTCACCTGAGGATTACTGCCAACAATATAAAGGAGAACTGGAGGGGAAGATGGTATGCTGCTAAGTCTTTTGAAGAAACTTGCCATGCTGGTTTTCCTATACTAACCTCAGTGGTTTTCATCATCAGAGGAGCTTGGGTCCCCATTGTCACTGAGGATGGCTGTGGTTCTTTTCAAGGGAGCTCTGGTCTTACAATGAGCATTACTTCTTGGCCCCAGTGCAGATCCAGTACCCTGATGACAGCACATATCATTCATCCCACTGGCTTTCTAACTTCTACCACTGATCATTTGAGTCTTCCCAATGCAGATCCTTGATACAGACCTGAATGAGACATTGCTGTGGGCTCTAAGCCTCCAGCTAGACTCATGGAGGACATTGCCATGGGCTCTAGGTCTTCAGTTGTACTCATGCACGACACTGTCACGTGATTCAGGCCCTCAGTTGGATTCTTTGTGTTTCTAGTGTAAGGATAGGTCCACCAAACTTTTCTGCATTTGAGTATTTGGGAGAATATTATAAAAAATCCTGTAAATAATGTGTCTTCTACTAAATCTTTTCCCTTTTAAGCCTAACTATAATAAATTCAGTACCAAAGAAATGGGGTACTCACTGACTATACCTGACTGTGTGATTCAGGAACCTTTTTAATAGCTTGTGCAAAGAATTTCAAATGATGTGAAGGGGCCATCTGAAAAAGTATACCTGGAATGTGTTAGGCTGTACTGTATGGGAAATTTTTTCATTATTTTGTTTAAATCTTTTTATGTATCTTGTAGAGGGTCTTACTGTGCAGCTTGGACTCATAATGATCCTCCTGTCTCAGTCTTTCCAGCACTGAGATTACAGGAATGTGCCACCATGGTTGGTTTTGGTGGCCAGCACAAAGTGGAGCTGTCATGGCATGCCAGTATCAGGACTTGAACCTGGATCCTCGTTCTTGTCAGGCAGGTGCTTAGAACACCTTTCTATCTCCCCTTCCCTTGTACAGGTGATTCTGATCAGAGCTCAGAAGGTCAGAAAGCTGGTATAGAATAGGCTAGGAGGATTCCAATGGGAAAAGGACTGCATTGCTTGTTGAACTCCTTGTGATGTGTGCTATGGTTTGGTAAAATGTTTATCACATTTTCCTCTTATACAGAGAATTTTCTGGAGAATGAGATAAAAGTGACAGACTAATCTGGCAGAAGCAATTTCAAGGTAGTCAAATTTTGAGGCAGGTATGGCTAGTTCTGGGTGATTTAGCTAAATTTATGTTGAATCGAGCAAAGAGTCCAACAGAACTCGTTAAAACATTTTCAGTTTGGCCAGAAAGGAAGCTTCTGTAAGTGTTGGACTGCAAAGATAAGCTGTAGAAATTGTGATTGCTGAGCAGGATCAGGAGACCATAAAAGATGGCTTGAGAGCATCACAAGAAGCAGCAGCACTTCACATTTTATTGCTTCAAAATTGCAAAAATGAAAGAATTTCGTTGAGAAGAAAGATAAGGCACACTATTTTCCTGAACTGTAGAAGCATAAAGAAATTGTTCCACAGAACTGGATTCAGAATGTCAAGCATTTCAGGCACTTGACACCAACAGCAAAAAGAGCAGAAAGCCTGGCTACCACTTCAGCTGGCAGTAGACCATGGTGTCGTCCATGTGGTGCTGGTTTTAGGCATATGCAAATAGCAACAAAAGTAGGATCTAAAGGCTTTCATCCTGATTTCAGAAAGCCTGGGAGCCTGGGCAATGTGCACCTAACCAGAGAGTATGTGAAGCTTTGAGTGTAAAGCAAGAGGTTTCCAAAAGCCAGGAGCATGAATATTATGAAGAAAACTGAAAGTAGGGAGCAGAGTGGGCCCCAGAAAGATGCCATGGGAGCTATAACCACTTTAAGTGCTATAGGGGCAAAGCCACCAAAATCTTTTGGGGTTCACAGCTTGCCATAGATTTCCTTGGATCCTGCCCATGAAACTGCAGGATTTTCTGTTTGCTCTTCTAGAGTTTAGACTTGTTCTGATCCCATTTCTTTATATTGTCCTGTTTGCAACTTTTGCCATGGGAATGTCTATCTTGTTCCTTTGAATACTAGAGGTATTAAAGTTTCTTTTCATTTATAGAGGGGCTCACCGCTAAGCATTTACTTTAAATCTCAGAGGAGCCTTACAATTTGGACTTTTCAGAAATGAAAAAGACTTTGGCAACTCTTTAAGATGGACTAAATGCCTTTTCCATAAAAGTATGTGAATGAGTCTTTCTGAGGCCAGGGACAGATGTGTGTCTAGATGTCCTCTAAAAGCCTTATGTGGTCAGAGAGCTTTTTCGGGGGTAGCATATCTAAAGTATGCGATTGACACATACTTAAATATTGGGGTTGAGGGTTGGTGGATTAAAAGTGCGAATGCTATACCTAAATAAACTTCTGTTTTAGCCTTACATGTGGTGTATTTTTTCTCAGTGGTGGCAAAAAGTAACTAAAGCAGTTGTACAATAGATATCCAGCAATTTCTCACCTTAGTTAATTTTTATATGCAATGGTTAGTAACTATCCCTTTTATATGCAATGGTTAGTAACTATCCCTTTCCCTTTTCCTTTAACTCTTAGAATCACAATTCTATAAATATTTGCTTCTGTGAGTTTTATTATATTTTTTACCCATCATTAGATGTAGTCATGTAGCATTTATTAATCTATAATTGCCATATTTTATTTAGCACAATGTCTGCCACATCCATATATTTAGCACACATGTAAAGCTAAAAGAGAAGTTTATTTAGCTCACAGTATGTGTCCAAGGCATGGTGGCTTAGTAGAGGAATATTTAAAAGAAGAAACAGTTCATGGTTGCAAAAGACAGCAAAGGAAACAAAAGGGGAGAGAGAAAGAGAAAGAGAGGGAGAGACAGACAGACACAGAGAGAGGCAGAGAGAGAGAGAGAGAGAGCCTCTGCCTGTCCCTCATAGTATATGCAGGCTCAACACTCTAGAGCAGGAATAGCACTCACAGTCTTAATCCAAGCAGCTTTAATTGCAATATAGCAGGATTTATTTAAAGATGAATAATATTCCACTATATGTGTATGTTATATTACAAAATCAATTTAGATTTCTAAGCTTTCTTTCTTTCTTTCTTTCTTTCTTTCTTTCTTTCTTTCTTTCTTTTTTCTTTCTTTTTTTTTTTGAAAAACCAGGGATTGAACTCAGGCCCTTGCACTTACCAGGGAAGAGTTAATTACACTGAGCCATCTCTCCAGCCCCACAAAATCAATTTAGACATTGATGAACATTTTTGTTTTCCCTATATAATGGCTTCTGTGAATACCATAATAAATATTGAAATTCTAGCAACTTTTTGAGATTCTGATTTCAATTCCTTCAAAAAATACTAAATAGTAAAATCCAGCCTTAGCTCAGGCCCAGTGAGTGTGGGAGAGCTTCCGGCTACCTTATCACCATAGGACATGTGCAGTCCAAACACAGGAATGCAGAGTGAGTGAGAACATCTTCTGCAAACATGGGAAACCTCACCATTCCGCAGACCCAACAAAGCCCACTGAATAAGTGAGAACTTCTGTCGCATTGTTGGGACCCCAAGATACAGCCCTAGCCCAGGCCCAGTGAATGAGTGGGTGAGGTTCCCCTATACCCTATGCCCACTTGTCCCCTTCAGACTCACCTCAGCCTGGCATTAAGGCATGGGGTGAAACTCTGCAGCAGCAGTTCCTGCAGAGAGAGTAGGGGACAGAACCAACCAGCTAGTCCAGGAGCAGAACATCTTGTCAGAGGGGCACAACAGGTTCACTCCCAAGGGCGGCACCATGAAGGAGTTGAGCACAGCAGCGAGACCCAAGCCAGGCACAGCTGGATAAATCCAAACTTTGTAGATCTGCACCTGAATTTCAGTAAGTGCTATGGCTATAACTGCACCAAACTCTACAACAAAGGTCAGAAGACAATGCTACACAAAATGATGAGAAGGAACAAAATGCAATCTCAGAACCCAAGCCCACCCATAATGAGTGCAGACAACACAAACACATAACAAATTGGAAATCACACAGCTGAAATTAATGAATCAACAGTGCCTGAAATAAACAACTGAAGAAAGGTATAGAGGAACCCAGATTGGAAATAAATAAAGAAATTTCTGAATTAATAGCATCTGAAGAATCAAATGCAGAAATATAAGGAAGAAGCCCAATGCCCATCCAGAAGAAGTGCAGAGGACACTAGCTCATCTGAAATGTATTCATTAATACCGTCAAAAGCAAATAAGAAAGAGGAGACAGGTATAGAGCAACTCAGAGCAGAGTTAATTTCTGAAATGAAAAAAGAAATCTCTGAATTCATAGAATCTGAAGTAAATAATCAAAATAAAAACATGGGGGAATCCCAATCTGAAAATAACTCTGAAGTATAAGAATTATGAACTACTTCTAAAGAAGACATTGATAAAAAATAGAGGAGATTAGAAAAATGATGGATTTCTTCAATGAGCAACACAGGAAAGAAATAGATCACATAAAGCAGAGTCAAAGAGATATAGAGGAACCTAAAATCTCAATCACATGCTTGCAAAACTGTTTAAGTGAAAGGGAAGACAGAGTTACAGACCTTGAAGAAGCTGGTGCAGTTAGTGAAAAGGTAAGAAAAGATCTCTTAAAAACAACTAGGATGTAGGAAAAAATAATTCATCAGTTTCAAGGTGAAGCAAAGGTAAACAATGGAAGACTAATAGGTATCAATGAGAAAGACGGAATCAGTACAAATGACATTAAAAATATGGGCAGAAGTAAAAGCAGAAAACTTCCCTTATATGAGGAAGCAATCCATCATTCAGGTAAGCAAAGAATACACATCGTCAAGAAGCCTCAACCCAATTAAAAACACACCTATACATATAAAAGTGAAGATCCCAGTAATTCAGCTCAATAATAATATACTTAAAGGTGCTAGAGAAAAGAAACAGATCACATTCAAAGAAAAACCCTTCAGAATTATGGCTGACTTCTCTTCACAAACCGTGAAGGCAAGAAGAACATGGAGCAGAGTCCTTCAACTCCTCTAAGAATATTAATTCCATTCAACACTACTATACCCTATGAAACACTTACATATTTGATGGAGAAGTGAAATATTTCCATGACAAAGAACAACTAAAGAATTTCATGAAGACAAAGGCAACACTGCACAGGCTACTGAAAGAAGTTCTAGAGAGGGACCAAAACAATCAGAACTCCAC
>NW_004524693.1:2639345-2640316 GCF_000260255.1 Octodon degus
AGCTAGTGAAAAAGTAAGAAAAGATCTCTTTAAAACAACTAGGATGCAGGAAAAAATAATTCAATATCTGCAAGACGATGCAAAGATGAACAATATGAGACTAATATGAATCAATGAGAAAGAAGGAGTCAATACAAATGATATAAAAAGAATATGGGCAGAAGTAATAGCAGAAAACTTCCCAAATATGGGACAGCAATCTGACATTCCTGGAACCGAAGCATATAGAACTCCAAAAAACATCAACCCAATGAAAACCACACCCAGACATATAATAATCAAGATCCCAGAAATTTAACATAGGAACAGTATACTAAAAGCCGCTAAAGAAAAGAAAAAGATCACATTTAAAGGAAAACCCATTAGAATAACAGCAGATTTCTCTCCACAAACCATCAAGTAAAGAAGAGCATGGAGCAAAGTACTTGTAAGAAGTACTTGTAAGTCTTGTAAGAAAACAAATTCCAACCTAGACTGATCTATCCTGCAAAACTCTCTTTCAAGTATAATGGAGAAGTGAAATACTGCCATGACAAAGAACACCTAAAGAATTTCATGATGACAAAGCCAAGCCTACACAGACTACTAAATGATGTTCTAGAGAGGGAGCAAATTGATCAGAGCCCCATGAATTAGAATGGAAAGAACCCACCAAATAGGGCAAACAATTAAACACAGGAGAATAAGAGGTATACAATAGTAGTCTTTCAGTTATTCTTTTGTGTTCAGCAGCAAAATATTTCTATCAGCACACTCTACAAATGAACTTCTCTTCCACCCTATGGGTCATGATTCCATCTGAGTATACAGGGTGAATTTCAAAGAAATAGCTGTAGTTCAGTTCCACAAGTGACGCCTGGCCACCAGTAACTGTCACGGTCATTATGCATGTCCACAACACACTTAAAATTTGTGCGATATCCTATCCTCAAACTTTTAGAAGTGCTGGTCATTTACTTGCCATTCCAGTA
>NW_004524693.1:2643692-2647103 GCF_000260255.1 Octodon degus
ATACCAAAACCAGGGAAAGATGCAACTAAGAAAGAGAACTACAGGCCTATCTCCCTCATGAACATAGATGCCAAAATCCTCAATAAAATCCTAGTAGATTTTATCTTTGTATTTAATTTTCTGTTTCATTGGTTTATGTCTGTCATTATGTCAGTTCCATATTGTTTTAATTACTGTAATTTTAAAATTTATATTGAAATTTATCAATTTATGATGATGGATCTAGTGTCTTTTTAAAAATTGATTTAGCTCTTGAGAGTCTTGTGAGGTTTTATATAAATTTTAGAATTGCTTTACTCAGTTTCTGTAAAAAATATCGCTGGGTTTTTAATAGGGAGTACATTGAATATTGAGATCAATCTTAGTAGTATGGCCATTTTAAGTATGTCAAGTGTTTTAGTTCATGAATATAGGGTTTCATCCATGTATTAATGCAGTTTTAAATTTATCTCATCAATGTTTTCTAATTTTCAATGTACAAGATCTTCAATTCAGTTTATTCCTAAGTGTTTTATTTTAATGCTATTATAAATGATAATCATTTCCTAATTTTCTTTTGAGACAGTTCATTGCTAGTGTATAAAAGTGAAACATCGTTGTATGCTGATTTTTATCCTGCAAATTTACTGAATCTATTGTTACTTTTTAGTTTTTGTAGTATCTTTAGCATTTTCTGTATGTATAAGATGAAACCATTTTAATCTTATGTATTTTTTTTGCTCCAAATGCCTTCAGGGCAGGTCTGGCTGGCTTGGATTTTGGGGATTGAACCACAGCAACCTGAGCCTGACTGCTTTGTTGAAGCAGCCACTTAAAGAACTGACCTAAGGAGCAGGCCCCCATTCTTATGTATTTTTAATATCCAAATAATTTTGACCTTTTAAAATGAGTTCAGATTCCTCTCTTTAAATTTTCTGGACAAGTTTGAGAAGATTTAGAATTAGTAATCATTTAAATTCTGGTAGAAGTCCCCAGTGAAATAATTTGATACTGGACTCTTCCTGATTAAGAATCTTTAACAGGGATAATTTTATTCTTCTTTTATTATTTAGATGTATTTTTTTTCTTACCTCAATTCTCTGGCTAGGGCTTCTAGTACTGTGCTGAACGGAAAAGGTGAAAGTGGATATTTTGTGTTCTTCCTGATGTTGGTAGAAGAGCTTTTAGTTTTTTATTGTCAAATGTGGTGATAGCTGTGGAATTTCCATATATGGTATTTATTTTGCTGAGCTATGTTTCATCTAGTCCCAGTTCATCAAGAGATTTTATTATGAAGAGTTGTTGAATTCAATAAAATTATCTTTGAATGTGCTGTTGAACTCAATATTGTAGAATTTTCTATGGCTTTTTCATTTATGTTCATAAGAAATTTTATCCTTTTATACTTGTGATATCTTTATATTTTTATTATCAGAATAATTTTGTCTTTTAAAATGACTTCAAAGTTATTCCTCTTTTTAAATTTTCTGGACAAGTGAGAAGATTTAGAATTAATATTTGTTTATTCATTTTATTTATTTTTTAAAATAATTTTACTGAGAAACAAATAGCGATGAGACAGTTTCAAAACCAATTATTAGGGCAGTTTCAATAATTAATACATTGCATATTGTTGTCTTAGTGGTTATTCATTGTACAAGATACAGACATGATATCCTGTTCATAAACACTATTAGAACAAATCTTTCTATTCATTAAATTAAGAGAATGTAGCTGTATATCTATCCTATTTTGAATATATAGAAACAAAACCGTTGTTCGTTTTTATCTCCCCCCTTCTTTTAGTTTTGTCGGAGAAGGATATTCCATTGTCATTCCATTTAATATTTATTTAAATTCTGGTAGAATTCCCCAGTAAAATAATTTGATCCTGAACTTTTCTTGATTAAGAATTTTGTGGTACAATCATTTTGTGAATCATTATGGAGACTCCCCAAAAAGCTAGGAATGGAGATCCCATTCAAACCAATTATTCTCCACCTGAGTATTTTTCCATAAGAACTGAAAACATCATACCACAATGATATTTGTGCACCCATGATTAGAGCAGCCCAGTTTGTCATAGCTAAATCCTAGAAACAACACAGATGTCCATCAACTGAGGACTTGATAAAGAAGATGTGGTATTTTTACACAATTGAGTATTAGACAGCTATATGTATTTATTTATTTATTTTTCTGTATTTTATGGGTCTACAGGGTGTTCAAGTTCTCACTACTTGATCAGACTCTTAGTGATTCTCCTGATTACTACAGGGTCCTAAGTGCTGTGATTGCAGTCCTGCACCAGCATCTGAATTGCCATCTGAGCACACCTCCGGGCAGGGCAGGCCCTGGTCCCTGTGCCTGCTTGCAGGAGCTTTAATTCACTGAGCTATTTGGCTGGCCCTTAGTCAGCTATAGAAGAGATGAATTTGAATCTTTTGTGGGCAAATGGATGAAACTAGAAGCCATACTCTGAAGTGAAATAAGTCAGACCTTTATGTGCAAATACCATATTATCATGCTAGTGTGAGAACCTGAAAGAGTGAAATCTAAAAGATATAATGGATACTGTGAAATGGAAAGAATTTGTTCAATGGGAAGGAAAAACTGGAATGAGGAAAAAGACAAATGAAAGAAGGGAAAAAGATATATTTAGGTATATATGCTAAATAGTATGGATAATTGTTCTGTCCATTAATGATGCTCTTTTGAAAGGAGCAGTTAAGTCTAAATATTTTTTATTTTAATCTTTTTTGAATTTCTTACAACTTTTTGTGATTGTTTTGTTTGATTTGTCTTTAAACAAGTCATGCATGTTTATATCTGGCAGCATGAGCAACTAATTTGAAGACAACATCTTATGCAGCAAACATTGTTGAATTCTTATTACCTTGCTAAGTGAAAATTGTATTGTTTCTAACTTTTTTATTACTATTTTCTGTTTTTTAATTTTTTTCAAAATTATTTATTTATTTATTTATTTGGTATAGGGTCTCTTGCTATGCAGCTTAAACTCATAGTGATTCTCCTGTCTCAGTCTTCTCACTGCTGGGATTACAGGCATGCACCACCACACCAAGTTTTGGGGCCTGTTCAGCTGCCAGGACCTGCACTACATGTGGTACTGACATTGATGAGTATTGAACCTGGGACCTGGCACTTGTGCCAGGCATTCGCTTAGACCTCCGAACTGTCGCCCTAACCAATTAATTTGTGTTATTTGAAAAGTAAAAAAAAATTAAAATAATATTGTTGTAAAGCATTCTCCATTAACAACATTCATGTCTATATAATTAATAAAAGTGATGATATATTCTGGAGCAATAATAAATGTTTATTGCTTTAAATTTTTTAAATTCTATGTGTATTATACCTAAAAAGTTTAAAACTTTAAATTATTAAATTAGATCTACTTAAATTGTTTGT
>NW_004524693.1:2648349-2650872 GCF_000260255.1 Octodon degus
TATTTTATTAAAATGAAATATATTAATATTTTCTTTTTTATGAAGGGAAATTTATACATTTACTTAGTTTTTTGAATATTACTTGAAGGTAAAATTTCTGAGAAGTACATAGAGAAGGTATTATATTCCCTGACTCACAGATTGTGTGATTTGCCTAAGGTCAGGTGGTTACATAAGATAAGGATTAAAGGATTATGAGGATTATAGACAATTCTTCTGCTCCAGATGTTTCCAAATCAATCTTATGGCCTTATTATTTCTTATTCTCAGTTTAAGTCTATGCCAGAAATGACTAGAAATCTACTTACCCATGGTACTGAGCAAAGAAGACAGATATTTAAATTTTATATTTATCTGCTTTTCTCAGAAAGTATAGATTGTTTTGAATGAAATATATTTCAGTGCATGCTATCTCACAAATGAAGCAAATTTGTTCCAGTAAGCGTATGTCAAATGCTCACTATTAACACATAATGTATGTGGAAACCTTAAAAGGAAAATTTTCCTGTTTATGTATGCTTAATATTTTGTGGGCGTATTTTAATGACTAGGCCTAATTATTAGTACATGCCTGATCTCAGTCTCAGAATAATCATCATATCTCTGTATCACTAATGTATAAATATCCATATTTAAAATTAGAATAAGTGAAGAGAAAAAGTAACTAATATGTGAAAAATATTTATTGGTTGATTTCAAGATGCATAGAGGATAAGCAAGACCAACAACTAAGGGAGGATAAACATTTATTTATATGCCAAGAGCTAGACCAAAAGACCTCAAGTTGAGAATTGCAGTTACATCAGTGCTGGACATTGAGAATACGATCAGACTGCATCAAGAGTGGAAGCTCGTGGAAACAAGAAATGAGTCTAAATTTCTTCAAAGAAATCCAGGTCAATACAGGCTGACTCCTCACAAGTCAAAGGCATTGGTCTACATTGGATTTGAATGATTCTAAATTTATAGCAAATGCTAAATGCTATTTATATGTTATAAATGTCTAGCACAAACATGTAGCTTTGTTACTGGTACTCTAAGCTTCCATACTCTTCTCCTTGTTCTAGATTACTGACGATATTTGAACCTCTTTAACTGGCCATTATATGTTTTAGATTATAGTCTAGATTGTAGATTATGGGTTTTGCTCTCCTTTTTCAAATAATAGAGTCCTTGCCTACCCTTCTTTGATCCTTGCTAGGCTCAGCAGGTTTTTCACATAACTGTAGCTATTTCAACTAAGTGAATTATATGTTACTTATGTGTGCACCATTAAGTCATTCATCCAAAAATAACACTTCTTGAGCATAAATTGTCACCTTGTCTCTATGAGGAATATCTATGACTAAGAGTCACTTCTCCCCAGCATCACACCAAACACTGTAAATTGAACATATATATTTTTTCTGTATTTAGGGCAGAGTCTGCAGGGTCTCACTACAAAGATTGGACTCACAGTAATTCGCCTGTTTACAGTTTCCCAAGTGCTGGCATTACAGGCATGCAACACCGTGCCCAGTCTCAATCGCCATCTCAGTGTGACCTGGGGTGGTGCTGGCACAACACGCTGGGGATAGAACCCTGGCTGCTGTGCTGTGCCTGAGCAGGTGATTTAGACCACTGAGCTGCTAGGCCAGCCCTCGAATATATGGCTTTAATTACTAATCAAGACAAAAATAAAGATGCAGTACTTATTACATTACAGACACCATTATTTGCACTTTCAAAATATTATCTAATTTCATTTCAGCTCAACCTTATAAGACAGATAATTTCATTATATCTACTTTACACCTGTAGCAACCGAGCTACAACTAAGTTAGCACTTTCATGAAGATCCTTCAGGTTGAAACTTAGAGAGCTAGAATTTCCTTTATTTTTGAGAATTAGAGTATTTATTAGTTGCCTGAGAAAAGTCTTCTTTACATAGCTTGAGTTAAATATTATCTTCATATTGTCTTTATTTTTTCTGCAAATTTTTATTTTACTTTATTTTTAAAAGTAAAAACAAAAGCAGAAACAAATAGCAGAAACAAAGACAGAAACAGATAATGTACTACATTATACATGTTACAGATTTTGAAAGCAAGAGCAGCAAAATAACAATGATTGTTATATTGCTATATTTACCATCAAATTTGTTGCTCACACTAACAAATATGACTATGCAGGATCGGACAAATAATGGAATATTAATGCTTGCTTTAAATGAACCTTATTTTTTCTTGTCTTTTTTCCCTTTGTAAAAATTAATTTAAAAAAAATAATTTAAAGAGTTTGATAATATGTAAGTAGTGGTACATATTTAGAAGAGAAATATGAGAGGTGTTCAACCATGGGTTTTATATTATACATTGCTCCTTGATATAGTAGTTTAGTTTGTGGATATCAGCATACAGAGT
The DNA here is from genome assembly GCF_000260255.1 of Octodon degus. Classification (NCBI taxonomy): domain Eukaryota; kingdom Metazoa; phylum Chordata; class Mammalia; order Rodentia; family Octodontidae; genus Octodon; species Octodon degus. The sequence continues at coordinate 2,650,752 of NW_004524693.1, forward strand.
TAAAGTGAAAATTCTAAACATCGACTGCTAATTTCAAAGAAACCAATGGAAATTGTTAGTACAATCATGGCAGCCAGCATGTATATATACTTGTGTGATTTTATTCCTTTCTTTTCCCTAT
>NW_004524693.1:2650972-2655270 GCF_000260255.1 Octodon degus
ATGTTCTGTTTTACTGTATCTGTTATACCTTTCAGGTTTTATTTATTCTTTGATGTTCTTACACTAGGGAGACAATACTATATTTATACATGTGAGTCTGACATTTCACTTATGAGAATAGACTCTTGTTGCATTCACTTACCAATGAAGGCCTCAAGTTTATCTATCTTTATAGCTAAGTAATACTTCATGATATAAAAATGCCACATCTTTGCATTGGGCAGATGGCTATATTTTTTTCTTAGTTGGTGTGTTTTCTTTCTACTCTGTTGGAGATTTCCTTTGAACTTCAGAAATTTTTCAAAAAGATGAGATCTCAGCTGTTCATTCTTTAATGTATTTTCCATAGTTTGCTTTTTGTTCATGAACTCTTTCCCTACTCCTATGTCTTAAAGTTTCTACCTACATTTTCCTCCAGAAGACTTAGTGTTTCTGTTTATTTATTTATTTATTTATTTACCTAGTTTGATGAGCTATCTCGCATGCCCAATGTGACTTAGTTGTTACCTTTTTTTTCTTTTTTCTTTCTTTTTCTTTCTTTTTTTTTTTGGAGGGGTACTGAGGATTGAAGTAAAGCCCTTGCACTTATCAGTCCAGTGCTTATGCTGCTGAGCTATCTCCCTGGCCCTGTTATACTATTTAAGTCTTTGATTCATTTTGACTGTATTTTGTGTATGGTGATAGGCATGGATCTAGTTTTAGCCTGTGCCATGTGGGCATCCAATGCATAAAACACCATTTATTGAAGAGGCTATCTTTCTCCCAGTGAACTTATTTGGCCCCTTTGTCAAAGATAAGGTGGATGAGTGTGTTTGCAGTTGTGTCTGCATCTTCTAACGTGTTTTATTGATCCTCAGGTCAGTCTCTATGCCAGTACCATGCTGACTTTGTCACAGTAGCTTTATAGTATAATTTCAGATCAGGGATTGTGATAACTTCTGCCTTTTCTCTGTTTCCCAGGATTTCTTTTTATATTCTAGTTCTCTTCTGCTTGCAAATGTCCCTCCAACAAAGACCTTCTATCTAGAACATATAAAGAATTTTTAAAAATCAGGCCACACAAAATCAAAGACCCAAAACAAAAATGGGTATCTGAAATGAATATACACTTTCAAGATGAGGGAATGCAAAAGGCAAGTAAATATTTGAAAAAAAATGTTCAACATCATTCATTATTTGAGAAATGCACATTAAACACTGAGATTATGTCTCACCCCAGAAAAAAATGGATAAGATCACTAAGTCAACCAATAACAAATGCTGGAGGGTATGTGGAGGAAAAGGAACCCTTCTGTACTGTTGGTGGGAGTGCAGACTGGTACAACCACTATGGAAATCAGTATGGAAATCCCTTCAAAAGCTAGGACTGGAGTTTCCATTAAAGCCAGCTATTCCCCTTCTGAGTATTTTTCCAGAAGAACTGAAAACATCATACCACAGAGATATATGTGCACCTTTATTTATAAGAGTGCAATTTATCATAGCTAAATATTTGAAACAAAATAGATGCCCATAAAATGGGGAGTAGATAAAGAAGATGTGGTATTTTACACAATGGAGTATCAGTAAGGTATAAAACAGGATAAATTTGAGTCTTTTGTGGGCAAATGGATGCAACTAGAGAACACATGCTTAAGTGAAATAAGTCTGACATGTATGTGGAAACATCATATTGTCTCCTTAGTCTGAGAACCTAAAAGAGAAAATAGAATCTTAAGGGTATAATAGATACTGGGAAAAGAAAATGAACTTATTTAAAAGGAAAAAGTTGCTGAGCTGAGTAAAAGGACAGAAGAGGCAGAGGGGGAAAGTGATATACACATGTATGTAAGCAGGATGGTTTGGAGAACTGTACTTGGATTTCCAGTGGTACGTTGCAATGAGCAGACAATGCTTAATTTGTTTCCTCTCCTTTTTTTCAATTGTTTGACCCTTTTCTCTTCTTAATTTTTTTGTCTCATTAACTTTATGAGAAATCAATAACGATATAGCAAAATGAAAATTGTAGAAAATATTGAAATGTGAAAGATATAAGATGTATATAGAGTGAATTTTAGAAAAATATTTCTGAAATGAACACTTAATGTGAGATTAATAACAGATTACACATTCTAAAAATTATTTACAAACTTAAATGAATACAACATTAAAAATTGTCTAAAATAAACATGAAGAAGAGTTTACAGAGCAGTCATATACTAATTCTCTCTTGGCCAAAATCAAGAAATTCATGTTCATATAATTAGAATTCTCAAAGTACAAGGGGGTAGGCAATAAAGATTTAAAGGTTTAAAATTTCTGTATTTAGTTAAAATTATAGTATCACATTTCCAAGAAAAATGAACCATTTGCACCAGAAATATGAATAAAATCATACCAAGATGTAGAAAACTGAAATTGTTCAAAACTAACTGCAAAAAAATCATTAAAGCATATGCATAGAAAAAAATATTAGCTATGGAAGAACGAAATTAAATAGCATCTTATTCCCCATTTAAAAAGAGCAAGTTGGTAAGAAACTAGTCTTGTTTATTCAAAGGACTGAAAAAAAATCTATCCTCATTGAATTTTATACTTAGCAAACATACCTTTGAGAACTAAAAGTAAAATATTTTCCAGTTATACAAACTCCAAATATTCTAATACCTCCAGGTGTAGCATATAGAAAATAACAAAGACCATAATCCGGAAGACAAGTGAAGTAGCTGTATGGTCCTGGATAAAGAATAAAGAGTTCTCACAGTGGTAGTTATGCAAGACTATGTAAAATATGATTATATTAGATGAACCTATTTAAAAGGTCATTCTAGACTTGCACAAAACAGTATCAATCTTATGTCAGCTTATATGGAAATATACTTTTTAAAGTTTTTTTTTTTTGGGGGGGAACCAGGGATTGAACTCAGGCCCTTGCACTTGCTAGGCAAGCACTTATTCCACTGAGCTACCTCCTCAGCCCCTTAAAGTTTCTAACACCAGAGAAAATATTATACCAGGTCTTATAAGTAGACTATAAGTCAAAGAAAGAGTATAAATCATAAAACGAAAACTAAAGTTAAACAACATTCAGAAAATCAAATATTACTTAATTCAAAATTAAATTAAATATTTTAAAATAATATTCCAAAATTAAAATTAAATTATGGATCCAACTAAGAGGCCAGAATGTAGTGTATCACATGTGTGAATCTGTGATCAATTCAGAGTATTCACACAGTATTTCATTAGGTTAATATATACAAAAGTATCAAATAAGAAAAAGGTTTCATGATAGCAAAGAATTACTAAGAATAAAACGTAACAAAAATATTGGAATGGCAAATGTATGACCACACTTCTAAAAGTTTGGGGACAGGATATCACAAAAATGTTCTAGTATGTGGTGGATATGGCCAGTGTCTAGTGTCCATGATGCTTTCTGGTGGCCAAGTATCTATTGTGTGACTGAGATACCATCTCAGTGTGCTATTTCTTTGATATACACCCTGTAGACCCAAACCATGATCCACAGAGTGCAGGAGAAGTCCATTTGTAGAGTATGCTGATGGAAATACTTTAGTGCTGTACACAAAAGAATAATTGAAAGACTTCTGTTGTTTACCACTATTTCTTCTGTGTTTAATTGCTTTCCCTATTTAATGGTTTCTTTCCATTCTCATTCATGGAGTATAGTCATCTTGATCTCTCTCTAGAATATCTTTTAGTAGTGTGTGTAGAGTTGGCTTTGACGTCATGAAATTTTATAGTTGTTCATTGTCATGAAAGAATTTCACTTCTCCATTAAACTTGAAAGAGAGTTTTGCCAGGTATATAAGTCTAGATTTGAATTTGTTTTTTTTTCTTAAACGAAGTACTTTGCTCCATGATCTTCTTGACTCGATGGTTTGTGGAGAGAAAAGTGCCACTATTCTGATGGGTCTTCCTCTAAATGTGATATGTTTCTTTTCTCTAGCGGCTTTTGTATACTGTTCCTGTGCTGAATTTCTGGGATCTTGATTATTATATGTCTGGGTGTGTTTTTAATTGGGATCATGTTATTTGGTGTTCTATATGATTGCCTCCCCCACCCAGCCCACCAAGTAGGAATTTCTGCCGACTTCCGGGAAATCACAGACCCAGTCCTAGCCCTGGTCCGCAGCAGGAAGGAGCTGAGCACAGCAGCAGACCCAAGCCAGATGCAGCTGGATAAGTCCAAACTCTGTAGAGCTCCACCTTAACTTCAGTAGGTGTGAAGGTTATAACTACAGCAAAGATCTACAACAAAGGGCAGAGGGCAGTGCTACACAAAATGATGAGAA
>NW_004524693.1:2661800-2674473 GCF_000260255.1 Octodon degus
TAGTTGCATTCTCTTAATGAATAGAATGATTTTTTCTAATGGTGTTTGTAAGTAGGATCACAAGTCTGCGTCTTGTACAGTAATTAAGCACTGAGAAGAATGTATGCAGTGTATTATTTGTTGAAAGTGTACTTTCGATTTGATTTGAAACTGTCTCATTGCTATATGTTTATCAATAAAACTTTGAAAAGAAAAAAACCAAACTGTGTTTCTTATATAAAGCATATTATTTGTTTGTGTTTCTTAATTATTTTGCCAATCTATTTCTTTTAATTGGTGAATTGAGTCCATTTACATTGGCAGTTATAGTTGATATATACTGACATATGGTTGCCATGTCATTTTCCTATTGTTGGTTCCCTAATTTTCTCCTGTGTTTCATTGTTTGCCCTTTTTGGTATGTTCTTTCTCCTACCATTCCTGGAATTGTGATAACTTTGATCCCTTTCTAGAATATCTTTTAGTGCTCTGTGTAGGGTTGGTTTGGTCATCATGAATTTCTTTTGTTGTTACTTGTCACAGAAGAGTTTTACTTCTCCATTAAAGTTAAAAGAGAATTTTTCAAAGTGTATCAGTCTTCGTTGCAATTTATTTTCTAGTAGAACTTGAAATATTTTGTTTTATGCTCTTTTTAACTTGATGGTTTGTGATGAGAAATCTGCTGTTATTCTCATGTTTTTCCTGTAAATGTGATGTTTCTTTTCTCTAGTGGATTTTAGTATGTTGTTCTTGTTCTGGATTTCTGGGATCTTGATTATTATGTGTGAGTGTAATTTTAATTGGGTCGATGTTATATGTAGTCCTATATGCCTCAGTTATTTGAATGTCAGATTGCTTCCCCATATTTCACCATTTTTTACTATTACTATTACTTCTGCCCATATTCTTTTTATGTTGTTTTTGTTGGCTCCTTTTTTCTCATTGATGCCTATTAGTCTTATATTGTTCATCTTTGCATTGTATTGCAGGCTTTGAATTATTATTTCCTGCATCTTTGTTGGTTTTAAGGCAATGTTTCCATTTCTGGTCATGAGGTGCAACACTGTCTTCAAGTTCTCAAAGTTTATCTTCACTTTCAATTATATGGTTTTGTGAACTTTTAATGGAGTTTTTAATGTTCTGTACATGTCTTTGAATTGGCTTCATGCATTCTATTCTCTCCCATGTATTGCTCATTCAAGGTTTCCATCATTTTTATATTCTCCTTTATTTTATTTATCAGTGTCTTTTTCAGAAATGCTTAGTAATATTTTCATTTTAGTTATCATTTATTTTCTTACCTCAGAGATTATTTGTGATCTTATTTCCTCTACACCCTTCTGGAATTGTTTCGTTACTTCAATTGCTATGATTTCAGAGATTTCAGGCATTTGATTTCAAATTTCTTGTATGCTGATGTATTTTGGGTTTGTTCTGGGTGGGCTTGTGGCCTGAGATTGTATTTTGCTTGTTTTTTTTTGTAATTATCTATTTCAGAAACAACTCTTTATGTTGATTTCTGTGGTACCTTTTTGTGAAAGTTTTATAATAGGTAGCTGTGTCAATGCAGACACAGCCTCTCTGTAAAGAATTTTCTATTTAGATATCCCTCTTGTGTCAGAGATTCTTGTTTTGTGTGTGTTCCAAGATTTTGCCTTCTCTGTTGATTGAGAGTGAGATATTGTTTCCTTTGGGCACTGTCCTCTTTCCTTCAGTACAGGGCTTTGGTGAATATTACCCATGTGCCTCCTGATATTATTACCCAAATAAGAACTTGTGGTTAAGACAGATATGGCATCTTGTTTTCCCCAGTACTATTAGCAATACTAATAACAACTATTGAAATGTAGAAATTGACAAACTTTTGTAACTAATGTGTTTGTACTTTAGGCCATAGGAACAAAGGTTATAGCTATACAACAAAGCAGATCGTAAGTTGGGAATTTGTACTTAAATTAGTTCTCCTGAGTTCTCTCTGGGTACCTCTCCTTAATGTACCTGGAGTCTTCCAGGCAGACTAGTTCACACAAGTTAAATTCTGCCACCTCCATGCTATGAGGATTCTCATCATGTGCTTGGGTTTAAGCATGGACCATGGTGGACCTTTGTATGCCTCAACTCACCAGATCTAGTTCTACTGAACTGAAACTCATCTAGCCAGGCATGGCTCCAGTCTGGTTGCTGGGTGAGGCTCCTTCTGGTTGTACCCTAGTAAAGTGCATGTATGGCTTTGCCCAGCTGGCAAGGATTAGAATTACAGCCATACATTCTAGCTTCAGATTCTGTATGTTTTTATACCTAATATTTTCTAACATAAAGTACTTACATAATCAACACCAAATAACCACATAATAAACACCAAATAACCACTGGTTTTATCCTTATAGATTTCATATTTCTCCAAATGGTATAGAAGAGAGGAAAACAAAATGATAGCCCCAAACTATTATGATTTACACTGGGTTTCTTTCCATAAAAGAATTGAGTGATGAGTGAATCATACAGTCACAGAACCGCTAAGTTCAACCACACTGTATGGATTTGATTGTGTATATCTGCGACACAGAATAAAATTTTGTTCAGTGCTGCGACTTTGTAACAATAAGGCTGTTGTGATTGCTGTCTTAAAATTTGGTAGCTGGAATCTCACATTGCAGGTTATACGACCCTATCAGGCAGGGAAATTAATAAATTTGAGACAATAGTTTAAATGAGCAGTAATAAAACAAAGGCACATACATTAAATAAGCCACCTAAAAATCACTTCTTAAGGAATTAGAGACCATGACTGGGGAAAATAAAAGCACAACATTTTCCTGGGATATGTACATTTTGATATGTTAAGCCTCAGGGAGGAAAAAAGGAATGAGAAAGCAAAAATACATATCTGGAGATGCTAGAGTACTACAAAATTTTGAGCAACCTAAGCAATCAGAAAATGCTATCAGATACCAACACTCAGTAGGGGGAAGCTAACATATGTCAAAAGTATAGTCAAAGAAGCCAAATTGGGAAACACCAGACTAGAGCAATACTTAAAATTTGGATATCATTATTAGCTCATCTGCAAGCATTATTATTATGCATGCTTTATCATAAAATATTCTGGCTTCAGACTTCATATTTAGTCAATGGCATGTGCTGGACTAAATAATCTCTAGAGACTCTTCCAGTTCTCTTGTTTTATGATGCTGTGATTCATAGTTTTACTAAAATTCTGAATGATTATGCCTCCATACTCCACAATACTGTCACTATTAAAGCTTTATTTTTGGCAGGTTGCACAGCTGAAAAAATTGAGTCATTACCAGAGAGATTGTATCAGATGGGAATTTTTTTTTCACATCCTACCACAGCAACTCAATTAATTTTAAGGGGACTTTTCTTTGACTTATCCTAAGGGACCTTGTGTTCTCCTGCTCTGTCAACCTACATTTATTGAATTCTGAAAATATGTGTCTAGCCATTTGGGAGAGTAAAATGAATAAAACGTTGCCATGGTCTTAAAGGCAATCACAACATGGTGGAGTAGTAGAATGATATGTCATACAGACAATGCCATGATAGAAACATGCATATGTTATTATTGGCATAGGGCAAAAGAAGATTGAAATTCTCATGATAAGGGTGAGAATGGACAATTTTAAAGTGGAAATTTTTTTTACCATGTATTGTACTATAAGTTAAGGTGTGTATTTGTGGAAGAATGGTGAATAAAGTATGATAACCAGGGTCCTGGGAGATAGCTTAGTGGCATAAATGACTGCCTGGTAAGTGCAAGGTCCAGAGTTTGATCCTTGGCACTAGGGAAAGCAAGTTAAAAAATTAAAGTGTGACAAACAAAGGGGGAAATATGAGCAGATGAACAGGATGAGAAAAGCATTATTGTAAGGTAGACTTCCATTATTATTGTCTTTATTGTGTCCTTTTTTTTCTTTCTTATTTTAATCCTGCTTTTTTGTTACTTCAACTATGTGGAAGAACTAGTGAGCATATTGCACTGAACATTTGTCAACAAGCAGTGCACATATGATTTAGTCCTAACTAATCATAATATACTGTTCTCTTGGCCTTAGCAGTTTATCCATGATATGATATGTGACTCAAGCAAGATCAATTAGAATTTTCCCCTACAATTTTAATACAACAGAAAAGCAATACCAACACTCTGTAATGGGGAGGTAAGACATGTCAGGAGTGTAGTGAAAAAAGCTAAATTGAAAAACACCATAATAGGGCAGTATTTAAAATTAGGGTATCATTACTAGCTCATCCACAAGTATCATTATTCTGCAGGCTTGATCATAAAATATTCTGGCTCCACACTTCATATTTAGTCAACTGCATGTGCTGAACAAGCTGTGGATAAACTGTGTCCAGATTGCAGTGCCTCATATCCAGAACTCTTGGCTCAATGTTGCATCACTTAGCATGCATGTTAACTTAAACAAGTTACTCAAACTTTATGTTCCTTATTGTCCTCCCTTATAAATGAAGATCACAATAGTATCTACATGAATTTAGAATATTTCCTGGCACACAGTAGAAAGTACTTCTTGAAGTTTTTTGGTATTACTGTGTACAGTACACACTGTTGTCATATTTGTTACACATCACTATTTATTATGGGGGTTTCAGTTGTGTTGATGTACTAGAACAACGCTGCTTAATGCTGGCACTTTTGGTATGTTGGAGAAGATAATTCCTTGTTGTGGACCAACATTCTGTACATCCCAGGACATTTATGCAGACATGCTGGCTTCCAGTAATTAGATGCTGTTAGCAACACCATAATTGAAGAAACCAACAAATACTTTTAGAAATGTTGAAATATTTCCAGGAGGTCAAAATTTCCTTTGGTTGTTAACTATTTTGAACATTTCAACTTCCATCTGGAGAAAGATCATTTACTGTAGGAAAGAAATCAAGTGAATACATAAAGAACAGAAACAAAAAATGGACAAGATTAGAGACAGTGATGTGTTAGCTGGTTACATCTTCAGTTATAATCCCCAAATCCTCTGAAATTATCTGGTGCTTGCAGCTCATATTTTAGTTTTTTCTTTCTCTTAAAATATTTCTTTTTGGGTAAATTAGCTTACTTTGGATTCTATCATTTGCAACTGAATAGTAGCAAAAATTTAGACACTTACTAGTAGGTCTAAAATTTTTCTATTAATTAGCTTTTTATTTGGATTGTTCTTCCCTTTCTAAGGCCTTGAGAAGACAGTTGGGTTGTTTATTTGAAATTGCTCTATTTTATGTATACAAACTATAAACTTCTGTTATAGTTTGTATCTAGATATACCCCCCAAAACTTCATGTGATCATAGATGAGGCATTTTGGAGATGGCTGTGTCTATGTTGTATGATGCTGAGATTAAGAATGTCATCCTGGGATTGATCCATGATGTGATGCTAGGATTAAGGGTGCTACACTCTGGGTGAAAGTGTTACCTACTCTTAGGCTAGGTATCCTCGAGAGGTCACAAGGGACAGAAAGAGAAAGAGAGAGTTGCTGTTTGTTTCTGGCTACATCATTGTTAGCTGCCTTGCTTTGCCAGAGTGTTTTGCTTCTATGTTTCCTCTCTGCCATGCCACCCTCTTTTGGAGCCAGCTGAAATATTTTCAAAATGTGCTCCAAAATGAACTTTTCCTCATTTAACTTGGGATGTTGGATATTTTTTCTCAGCAATGAGAAAAGTAACTAAGATAACCTCCGTCTTAGTACTAATCCTCCTTCTTTCACTGTGTCCCATACCTTTTGTTGTGCTTCTATTATCACTTGATTCAATGAGTTTTTTAATGTCTTCTATGATTTTTTCTGCAACACACTGATTATTCAGTACTGTATTATTTAATTTCTATGAATTTCAGTAGTTTTTGTGGCTTCTTTTGCCATTGATTTCAAAATTTATTCTATTATGATATGATAGTATTCTGGGGATTTTGTTAATTTTTTGTTTTTATTTAAGCATTTGTTATGGCCTAAGATATTATTTTTGAAAAAGTTTTGTGTGCTTCCAAATAGTTCACTTTTCTTGTAAAAGAACAATGACCTCTGAGGAAATTATGTTCCTTGAAGATCCATTTAATGATGTACATGTAACGTGAGACTTAATTCTGTGCCACAGAATCGCTGTGCCATAGCAATTGTGGTGTTTGCTCACCTTCACACTTCTCTATAATTCTGAAACTCTTCACTTTGTAATTAAAATGGGGACTTTGCCATGACAAGTGCTGTATCCCCAGGATCTAGGGCAATGTTTGGCATATAAGAATTATTAAATAAACATTATGGAAAAAACTACAACTGGATGTTGACACAGCCAAAAATATATGAAAATATGCAGGTTGTATATTATAGAGTGACTTATGAAGAGTTAGAAATGCCCTTAAATACAATAATTCCATCAGTGGTGAAAAGTACACAAAATACCATAATGAGTATCTCTTTCAGTTATAGAACAGCTCTAACTATAAATTATTCTGTCTCTTTATCACTTATACTTGTATTTTGTATAGAATTTAACTGGTAATTTTTTATTGAAATATACCATGAAATAGCCAAGATATAGAAACAAAATATCTATATTTATAGTGGTCCTACCTCCCCCTCATCTGCAAGAGCTATCTATATTTATAAAATTAAAAAATATATTTGACATTATTGAATTATGGAAATTATTGTCACTCTTTACACTAGTATAGAAATGAACTATAAAACAAAAGTAGAATACATTTTTGTTAGGTATGGACCCATGCAATAGACCAAACCAGGCATTCTGGTGCTACCTGGTCTGTGGGGAACCTTTGATGTTAACAGAGGAAAGTTTCTGTTGTTGTTTGCCCAGGTCAAAGTCAGGTGGACCTATTTTGTGTTTTTGGGTTTGGCTTTGTGTGGGGCCAAAGGGGACAGAGCTTGGAGGCAGTGGCCCTGGGAAACTTTGAATCCTAACTTATCAGTTTTGCCTTATGGTGAATTGATAGAGGTCCAGTACAGTATTTAAGAGAGGTGAGTGACAATAAAATTTAAAATTTAGATTTCACTTTAAGAATTGTGTGGATAAAGGACATAAGAAGAGAAGGAGACTGAAGATAAGGCTATTAATTTGAAAGGTTTTAATCCTAGTGAGAAATAAAAAATGCAGAGATTGTCACAGAGAAGTGGAGACAGATTAGGGAAATATACAAGTACATAGAGCAGACAGAAGATTAATTAGGATAAGCTTAGTAAAGAACTGTAAAGAAACACTTGCTTTCTAGGCTTCAGGCCTATAAAATGCAGAATAGTGGTGTCACAAAGTGAAATAGAGAATACAAGAAAAGGGCAGGACTTTATTTGTTTCCTGATGTTTTGATGTATTTTGTTTGTTCTTTTTCCTACTGACTTACTCTGTTACCTTCCATTGATTGCCAAGTTTCATTTTAATATTCTGACTTACTTCCCTGTAGCTATGGTAAACAATGACTATTCAGTCCTCTTCAAGCTATATGTAATTGTAAATCATTTTGACAATAAACAAAACAAAATGAGAGTTATATTCAACCAAAAATGGCTATTAAAAAGAACAACATTGGCTGGGGAGATGGCTCAGTGGAATAAGCACTTCCCTGGCAAGTGCAAGGACCTGAGTTCAATCCCTGGTTCCACAAGAAAAAAGAACAATATTGAGATGAAACAAGATTGAATTTTAGGGAGTTGGCTATTTGTTAACATCATAAAAATTATAGTCAATGTATATTTGAGTGCTAAAACAGTGTTAATACTATCTTGGCCCAGCAGAAACAGCTCCAAAGAAGCAGCCTAATAGAGTGAAGAGACTGCTGATTTTGAAAGTAGAATTGGGGATTATTTTTCATTCTGTCATCTACCAGGTTTGTGACCTTGGGCTAGTGGCTAGTTCCTCATGGTCTTATTTGTTTCTATCTGTAAGTTAATGACATTTGCATAACACAGCCATCATTTAGGTGCCATCTTAAGTGAGATAACAAATTTAACTTAGCACAGTACCTGACACATTACAAACACATGATATATGGTACAAAGTCCAAAAGATGAGTGCAATTATTAAACATGTACTAATAGAAAAGAAAAAAATGTTAGCTTCTGTGGAAATAAAATCATGAATGTGCTTTCACAAAACTTATATTTGGGAATGGGAGCATAGCTCTGTGGGACAGTGCTGGGTTAGTATGCATGATGTTCATAGCACTGCAGAGAAAGTGTTGGGTTAGTCTGCATGATGTTCATAGCACTGCAGAGAAAGATGAGAAAGAGGAAGAACTTCTTTACATGAGCCTTTCCTTATTAGCAATTCAGAGAATGGAATGGCATTGCATCATATTTTTTATCACAGTGTGAACATAATGATTCAAATGACAGTATCTCACAGCTTTAGAACAGTATTCTTTTAAAGCACGCCGTGAAATCAAGTATAACAGCTAAAGTCTTCTGACATTTATTTCAATGATCTGAATAAATAAAAAACTGCATCAAACTACTTTAGAACAGTAATAAAAAGAATGTATTACAAACAAGCAGTGGAAAAGTGTTAATTGAGTGTAATATAGCATCTAGTGTATGATGGGATTTGGATCAGGAGGGCTTTGAAAAGGAGAAACACATGATGTAATAAACACTCAATATAATGAGAATTTTTACCAGATTGTGATATAATGAACAAAAAATTTCCCTGTGTTTTAATGAAGCCAGTAACTGAGAATCTTATTAAATTTTACTAGACTCCATTGCAGGCCATTTTATGATAGGCCTGTTAGGATCTTTTCTGAATTCAGAAATGTGTCAGATCGTATGAAAAAGAAAGTTTCGGTCCAGGCTGATAGCTCTGTGGACTAAAATGCCTGCTTAGGCAGAGAGCAGAGGCTGCGGTTCAATCCCCGGCATCCTGTGCCAGCCCCACCCTTGGAGACCACTGAGATGGTGACTGAGACTGGGTATGGTGGTGCGTGCCTGCAATCCCAGCACTTGGGAGGCTGAAAACAGGAGAATCACTATGAGTTCAATCTACATAATGAGATACTGTAGACCCTGTAGACCCGTTCCTAAATATAGAGGGGAAAAAAAAGAAAAGAAAGATTCCCTATAGTATTGTACTCCTATTATTTAATATGCTTTAGTACTTGGTCACTGGGCAAAATCCAATGTTCTTCCTCATTTAAATATTTTGTAGTAATAAATAAGCAACACTATTGAAAAATAAAAACATGCAAGTAAAATATCCATTGTCACAAAATCAGAGGGACAAAATTTTGAATTAAGCATATTTCTAAAGAAAGTTTTAAGTTAAAGAAGTAAGAAACCTTTATAGCTTAGATTTTTAAAATTCACTGAGTGGGATTTTGCAAAGTCCAAATTTATGTATTCAATTTGAACCTGGATAAACTCTGCAGAATAACAAATGCCAGTAAAACAGATGGCAATGACTTCTGTGTGGTCTTGTCCAAGTGATGCTTTTCAAGTCAGTAATAGATTCTTTGATCATCCACATGGAAGGACAGTGTTTGGCAGTGTTATCCAGTTGGCATATTCTTCCTTTCTTGTTTCATATACCTGGTTGTGTACCCTATCACAGACTTCCATCTGCATTTCCATTTATTGATAGGCAGCAGTCTCAACATCTCAGTTGAGCCTATATCTCATAAGAGCAAAATGTCATTTTGCCAGTTGTGTTCATAGATAAACACCTCAAGGGACTCTACAGTAGAGAAAACATAAACGTGTACTTAGAGTATTGCAAAACTTCAACAGAGCATTCGAAATATGTGTATTTCCCAGGCAATTGAAAGTTCAGATCACTCTCAGAAGTAAAATTATTATTCTTCATATTCTTTCCCATCATCATTCAAGGTACAGCCTCAGTCACTTCTCTCTACCATTTAGGAATGCTCTCTCTAATCATCCTTAAATTGGACATTTCCTGCTTGAAATGGAAATTCAAGGAAGGAGATGTGGATTTCATATGGTAGGTGAGTCAGTGAACTTCCCAGCAGATGATTGCATTATTTTTCAAACTATGAACAAATTTGTAAGTAAATGAAGAAATGGATGTGTCAATGTTATTGGCACTCTTAAGAAAACAAGCTAGTGCATTCAGTGACCATTTTATATGACAGGTTCATGTGAAACTAAAAGAAAAACAGAAAACATTTAATCTATTTTTTGTGTGTATTATGGGAGAAAAGGGGGTGAGAGGCAAGGAATCAGGTTATCAGATATCTGTCCAGTCATCCCTATCTAGTTAAAAATTACTGAGGGAGAAATTTTTCAGAAAAATTAAGGGAAATAAAAAAGACAGGAGGCCTTTATTGTACCTCCCACTGAATACCCTGCAAGGAAACAGTTCTATGGTGTACCCCGGCCCCCATATATCTACACAAGTTTTGACAGTCAGTGATAATCAGTAGTCTTCTAGCATATCAATTTTTGTTTCCTTCATAAACAGTTTTCAAAAGGGGAAGACTTCAATGGCACATGACCAAGAGGAGGATTTACAAAGCTGTAATCATTAAAACAGTTTGTTACTGGCATAAAGTCAGACATCTAGATGAATGAAATAGAGTAAGGCTCATAAATAAACCCTCACATATATGGTAAAACAATTATTGACAAGATTATTGAGATAATTTGGTAGGTAAAGGTAAACGGTTATCCACATGTAAAACAAGTAAGTTAGATTCTTCTACTATGCACAAAATTAATTCAAAACAATTTTAAAGACTTAAATGTAAGAAGAGCTTCATGACATTAGACCTGATGATGCTTTCTTGAATGTGACATGAAAAACAGCCAGAAAAAGAAAAAGATAAACTGGACTTGAACAAAATAAAAAAAGTGCTTCCATGCATTCAAAAGACCATCAGTGAAGTGAAATGTTAACATTCAGAATAGGACAGCATATAATATTTGTTAATCATATATGTCATAGGTGATTAGAATCTAGAACTTCTGTAAAGCAATAATAAGAAAATATAATACTAAGATAAGCAAAGCACTTAAATGGACAATTCTCCAAAGAATATATATAGAAGGCCAATAAACACATGCAAAGATGCTCAACACCACTGAGCACTAGGGAGATGCAAGTCAAAAACACAGTAAGATATTATTTTGAACCTGCTAGGATGGCTATTGTACTTTATTTATTTACTTATTTACTGTGTTTTTTAAGGAAGGGTCTACAGGGTGTTCAGGGTCTCACTACTAGATCGGACTCCTAGTGATCTGCCTGTTTACAGCTTCCCAAGTGCTGGGATTATAGGTGTGCACCACCATGCCTAGACTCCATTGCACTCTCCGTGTGCCCTGAGAGTGGTGCAGAACGGCAGGCCTGTGATCAAAACCGGGACCTTGTGCCTGCTTGCAGGCACTTTAATCTGCTGAGCTCTTTGGCAGGCCAGCTATTGTACTTTAAAAATGATAAACCCCCAAATAGTAAATATTGGTAAAGATATTGAAAATAGTATGCACTTTTCCCTTAAAAATTATGTAATGTCTGTGAAAAATAGCAATTCCTCACAAAATTAAAAATAGAACTGTTGAATGACCTAGTAGTACTAATTCTTTTATTTTTTTAAAAAAACTGTTACTTTTATTTTAAAGATTTTTTTTAAATTTTATTGAGAAACATGTAGCAATGAGTCAGTTTCAAAACCAATTAATAGGACAGTTTCAATAATCAATACATTGCATATTGTTGTCTTCGTAGTGGTCATTCATAGAACAAGATGCAGATATGATGTCCTGTACAAACACTATTAGTAGAAATCTTTCTTATTGAATTAAGAGAAATTAGCTGTACATCTATCCTATTTTGTATGTACAAATACAAAATGGTTCTTCATTTTTATCCTTTTTTTGTTTAGTTTTGTCAGAGATGGGTATTCCATTGCCATTTAAATATTATAGGTGTGTGAATTCAGTGAAATAATCCAATAGAGTGTAGTAGTCCATAATAGTAGTGGGTTATTCACAGGACTGTCAAATTCTGAAGCTGTTGACTTGAGCCCTTCAGAGTGCAGCATATTAATATGGCTTTACTTTTCATACCTCATTTTTATACTTTTCTGCTGGATGTTTAAGACCAAGATAAAGCAAGACCTATATAACAAGAAATGTAACTTTTGTATCTGATAAAGTCAGTCAACTTCCCGCAGGATTTATCCCGTAACACTGTACCACAGTTTGTGGATGCTTTCTCAGTGTCAGCCATGTGGATGTGTCATGACCATTGCCTGACCAATTTGTTCTCTGTGAAATCCTTAGAGAATATTTTCTCTCCATGTGACTCTCCTTAGGCACACTTTACATCATCGATCACTTTCCTCTATGGCCTCATAGTCTTCTTGATCAGAATATTTGGGACACCACCTAGTTACAGGATGTTACAGTACAGGTTCTCTTATGTCCTGAGTCCTCACTGACTTTGAAAGGCTAGGGCAAAAATGTTAGCTGTCCTTGTAGCCCTTCTTTTTCAAAGAGAATAAAATTTTAAAAAGTGAAAAATGATACAGAATTTCAAAACAAGATAATAGGATATCAACAGAGGTTGTTATGTTGCATACTTTTATCTTCAAATTAGTTGTTCAGATTACCCAATATAGGCAGGAAAAATTGGTTAAAAATTAAGCCTTAACTGTTCCCTCAATAAAACAGTACAAATTTGTACTACAG
>NW_004524693.1:2674711-2678469 GCF_000260255.1 Octodon degus
TTTTTTTTTTTTTTTTTGCAGAACTGTGGATTGAACTCAGGCCCTTGCACTTCCTCTTTCCCTCCTAATTAATAAAATCTTTATTTACCTTTTTAGTTCTTTGCTTGTTGTTTTCTTTTCTCCTCCTTTCTTTCAACCTCCTCTCTCCCTAATTCCCCTTCCCATTTGAATATTTTCTGCCTATTTCTTAATACGTATTTTGTATGTTGGTTCTTATTTATACTTCAGTTTTTCACACCAGAGAAATAATGTTATATTTATACATGTATGTTCTGTGTATTTCACTTAAAAGTATGGTTTCGAGGTACAAGAGTATACATATAAATGTCTCAAGTTTATTTTTTCTTTATATTTGAGTAGTACTACATTGTATTGAAAATAATACTTCTTACTTATCTTTTCACTAGTTTATGGACATTTGGGCTTTTTCCAAGTTTTGGCTATTACAAACTGTATTACTATAAACATGGAGGTATATATATCACTGTGATATGTTGCTTTAGCGCTTTTGGGAAGATAACAAGAAGAATAGGTAGGTCAGATGGAATTTCTAGCTTTAGGTTATAAAAGAATCTCAACAATGATTTCTATACTGATTGCACTAGTCTACAATCCCTCCCACAGTATAGAAAGGATCCTCTTTTATGGGCACAACCCCACTAGAATTTGTTACTGATTGATTTGTTGATGGTATTCATTCTTTTGGGATTCAGAAGGAATCTCAGTGTTGTTTTAATTTAGTTCTGTTAAATGATAAGTGATGTTGAACATTTTTCCATGTATTTATTTTCCATTTTTACTTCATGTAAGAATGTTCTATATATTTCAGAAGCTTATTTTTGGGCTGGGTATTTAAGTCGGGAGGCTCATTTATTGAGTTCTTTTCATTTGGTTTGTTTTGCTTTGCTTCTGAGGCAGGGTCTCACTATGTAATCAAGCTGGCCTTGAAGTCACTATGTAACCCAAGCTTGCCTCAAACTCATGGTGATACTCCTGCCTCTGCCTTCTCAGTGCTGGAATTACAGGTATGCACCTCCATGCTTGGCTGGCTTGAGTTCTCTATATGTTCTACATAGTAATCTTTTGAAGAATGTCTGGGAAAAAAAGTTTTTTCTCAATCTGTTCTTTCTTTATTCTGTAAGTGGCTATTTTTTTCTGTGAAAATTTTTTATTGAGATTAGATTTCAAGTGATTATTTTCAGGATAATTTCTGTACAATGATTTTGTTTGTGAAGATTTTGCCCCCAACAATGTCTTTAAAAGTTCTACTTATTCTATCTTCCAGAACTTTTAAGTGTTTCTGTTTTAAAATATATAGATGTCTGATCAACTTAGATTTGAATTTAGTGCATACTGAACGATATGGATCTAATGTTAATCTTTGGCATGTGAAAATCTAATTTTTCTAGCAACATTTATTAAAGAAGCTCTCTTTCTTCCGTAAATATGTTTGTCTCCTTGTCAAAGATAAGATTGCTGAGTACGTTTGGAGTAGTTTTGATATATTCTATTATATTCTATTGATCCTCAGGTCTTATTTATTTATTTATAAGTTTACCATATAGTTTTTTACCAAGTCAGATATTGTGATACTGTCTGCTTTGTTTTGTTGTCTATAATTGCTTTTGTTTTCTAGATTTCTTCTCATTCCAAATTAATTTTAAGTGTGTTTTCTCTTTTTCTGTGAGATATGCTAATGATATTTTGATTTGGATTGCATTAATACTGTATAATAATTTTAGAAATGTACCATTTTCACTATATTGACACTTCCTACCCAAGAGCAAAGGATATATTCCCATTTTCTGTTATCATTTTCATTCTCCTCTTTCAGAGTACTTTATTCTTCAATGTAGAATTGTTTTACTTACTTTACTAAGTTGGAGCCTATGTTTTTCACTCTTTTCGATGCTATTGTGAAATGTGTTACTTTTCTAATTTCTCTCTCAGTGAGTTTATTATTCATGTACAGGAAGGCTATTGATTTTTTAGTATTAACTTTGTATTAGGCTACGGTTCATAATTTGCTTATTAAATCTATACCTTTTGGCGGAAAATTTGGGGTCTTCTAGGGAGAGTATCATGTCATCTATGGATAATGGTATTTTAAATTCTTCATTTCTTATTAGTATTCCTTTTATGTATTTCTCTTGTCTAATTGCTCTCTCTAATGTTCTCAGAAATATATTGAATAGGAATAACATTTGTAGGTTTTTTTAATCATATATGACTGAAGTTTACCAAATGCTTTTCCTGCATCTATCGAGATAATCATGTGAATTTTGACTTTGGCTGTATTGACATGGTATAATAAATTTATAGATTCATGTCTGTTGAATAATTCCTACATAACTGGGATGAATCCCACTTTGTCATGGTATATATTCTTCTTGTTGATTTGCTGAATTTTTTATCATTATTGTCTTGATGATTATATTTTAAGAGAGTACAAATTAGAATTAAAACAGAAAAATTACATATAATACATAATTTCACTAAATAAAGCTATATTATTTTCTTAGTATTTGTTGTAATACATAGTGTTGTCTTCCAACCAGTTACTCATATTACCAGATATATGCATTTAACTATGAAGAAAGGAAAAAAGAAAGAAATGTACAATAAATTAAGAAAAGAAAATGTGCAAACAAAGTATCTGAAAAAAGGAGGCAAAGCAAATTAAGCATTATCTGCTCTTTTCCATAGACCAGCAGATATGCACAGTACAGCTGTCCAAACCATTCTGCTTATATACAAATGTATTTCTTTCCCCCAGTCCCTCTCCTGTCCTTTTCCTCAACTCAGCGACTCTTTCCTTTCCAATAAATTCATTCCCTTTTCCAAGTATCTAGTTGCATCCATTTACCAATAAAAGACTCAAATTTATCCTGTTTTATAGCTGAATAATACTCCATTGTGTAAGAATACCACATCTTCTTTATCTATTCTTCAGTTGATAGGCATCTGGGTTGCTTCCAGGATTTTTGCATCTATATTCTTTATTGAGTTTGCCTGCAATTTTTCTTTTTCATTTGATCCTTCTCTGAATATGTATCAGAATAATACTTGCTTTCAGGAGTGAATTTGGGGATTTTATTTCCCTTTCAAATTCATTAAAGAGTTTGACAAATAGTGACATTAAGTCTTCTCTAAATTTCTTAAAGAATGCAGCAGTGAATCCACCAGGGCCTGGGCTTTTCTTTCTTGGTAGTTTTTTGAATACATTTTCTTTGATGGATATTGGTTCATTTAGAAGTTGTATATTGTCTTGTTTTAGCTTTGTAATTCATATGTATATAAGAATCTGTTGATTTCTTCTGTATTTTCCATCTTAATAGAATATCCCAAACAACATATTGATGATATGGATCTCTTTAGGATCTTTCTTTTCATTTCACTCTGTTTATACCTAAACACATGGATTTTATTCTTTTATTTCTATTTTTATAAGGTTGGCTAAGGATTTACCAATCTTTTAATATTTCAAAGAAAGATCTTCTTGATTAATTGATTTTTAAAATTGTTTTCCTGAGTCCCAGCCCAGGCGCAGCGTGGGCCGGACCCTCTCCCTCCCCCTCGGGCCGCCCCCCACCCCTCCTACCCAGCAGGAATTACTGCCAACTTCCGGGAACCCCCAGACCCAGTCCTAGCCCAGGTCCGGTGAGTGTGTGGAGAGCTTCCTGCTACCCTGCGCCAGGGGGACCAGTCCCAGCCCAGGCACAGCGTGGGCCGGACCCTCTCACGCCCCCTCGGGCTGC
>NW_004524693.1:2685304-2698354 GCF_000260255.1 Octodon degus
GAAAAAATGGGGTATACAGATGAATGTCCATTTTGTATCTGTGTATTTAAAGTGGTTGGGATAGATATATAGTTACATTCTGTTAATGAATAGAATGATTTGTGCTAATGGTGTTTGTAAATAGGATCACTATTCCGCATCTTGTACAGCAATTAACCACTAAGAGGAATATATGCAGTGTATTATTTTTTAAAAAATTAAAAAAAATAAAAAATAAAAAAATTGTTTTCCTATACTACATTGCATGAATTTGTGCTATGATCTTTATAATTTCCTCCCTTGTTTGAGCTTTGGGCTTGCTTTATTCTTTTTTGGAAGCTAGAGGTTCAAAATTAAAATTTTTATTTGGTCTTGCTCTGTTTTCTTGATATGGGAATTTATGTTTATAGTATTTCCTCATAGGACTTCTTTCATTGTGTTCCATAAATTGTGATACTTTACTGGTATTATTGTTTAATTGTAGAAACTATCCAGGCTCTTCTTTAATTTCATCTGTGACCTGTTCATTGTTCAGGAAGGTGTTATTTAGTTTCCATGCTTTTATGAAGTTCTTGTGGTTTATTTTGCCATTGGTTTCTAATTTCGTCACATTATGGTCCAATAATATGTATAGGCTAATTTTCAATTCTCATACATTTATTTAAGTATGTTATATGAGCTAGTTTTGTTCTATTTTGGAGAATGTCTCATGCATCTGAGAAGAATGTGTATTCTGATATTGTGGGATGGAACACTCTGTAGACATCCAGTAAGTCCATTTGTTCACAAGTTTAATTCAGTTATAATATTTCATTGTTGATTTTTTGTCCAGTTGACCTGTGTATTTGTGACAGTGGAATATTGATGTACCCCATTATGATTGTATTACTGCTTTTTTATGTATTTAGGACAGGTTCTACAGGGTCTGCAGGGTCTCACTACATAGATCGGACTCGTAGTGATTCTGTTTTCAGCCTCTAAGTGCTGCCACCAAGCCCAGGTGCGTGCCACCAAGGCCAGTCTCAATCTCTGTCTCAGCATGCCTCGGGGAAGGGACAGGCATGGAAGGTCAGGGATCAAACCCCAGCCCTGGTGTCTGCATAAGCAAGTGTTTTAATCTGTTGCGCTATCTGGCCAGCCCTCTATTAGTGCTTTTATGATTTTCCATGACTGTTAATATTTGTTTTATATATTTGGGTCTATTTGTATTTGTTGCATATACATTTATGATTGTTATTCCTTCTTCTTGCATTGTTCCCTTTGCAGGGATATAGTGTCTTTGCTTGTTTCCTTTGGTGAATCGTGGCTTGAAGTCCACTTTGTATGCAAACAGAATAGCCACCCCTCTTTTCATCTAGGTTTCTCTCTGATGGAGTATTATTTTCTATCCTCTCACTTTCAATTTATTAATGGGTTTGTAAATTAAATGTGTTTTTATCACACAGAATATTGTTGCAGATTGTTTCTTGATCTATTTTGCTTGTATGTTTCTTGCGATTGATGAATTGAGACCATTCACCTTGGTGGTTGTAGTGGATATTTTTTGATGTATCCTTGCTATGTTATTTTTCTGTTATTGGCTCCCTTCTTTCTCCCTTGTTTGATTGATAGACTTGTCTGGTGGATTCACTATGTTGGGGTTCATAGAGTTGTAATACTTTTTTATCTCTTTCTGGAATATCCTTCAAAAAATTTGGGGTGCTGGTTTCATGTTCATGAATTTCCTTAGGTATTCTTTGTCATGAAAGTATATTTTTTCTCCATCAATTTTGAAAGACTTTTGCAGGGTGTGTCACTCTGGGTTGGTGCTTCTTTTCTTTAAGCCTGAAATACTTTGCTGCATGCTCTCTTTGACCTTATTGTTTCTGCTGAGACTATGCTGTGATTCTTTGGGGATTTTAGGTGATTTGCTTATCTCTAAAATATTTTAGTATTCTGTTCTTCTGTTGAATTTCTGGAATCTTGACTGTTATAAGCTTTGGTATAGATGTATGTTTTTTCATCATTATTAATTGTAGTTCTATAAACCTCATTTATACGTAGTTCTTATTTTTCATGTTTAGAAAGTTTTCTGCAATTATTTCTGTGCACAGTTTAGGCATGTGTGCTATCTCATGCTTTTTCATTGACACAGATCAATTGTATATTATTCTTCTGTATATCATATAGTAGGTGCTAGGTTGATTTCTCATGACAACTTGCTGTAATTAGGAGATCTTTCTTTATGTGATCGCTAACTTCAATGCTGTGTTATATATTTGAAATTGCTTCCTAATTTTGGCTGATTCTGCTGCATATACTTTTAACTTAATTTTTAATCTCCTAAATATCTGTTTGAATTTATTTCATGGATTCCATTTAATTCCTATATTGGGTATCCATGGTTTCCATCATTTTCTTAAACTCTTTATTTTTTATCTGCATTTGCTCTAGAGTCACTAATCCAGGTGTTTCATTATAGTCACCCTCTCTACAGTTCATTGAAAAATTATTTTTATTCGATTTTTTTTCTTTTTTAAACTAATTTTATTGAGAAACAAATAGCAATGAGACAGTTTCAAAATAGGTTAATAGAATAGTTACAATAATTAATACATTGCATATCATTGTCTTTGTAGTGGTTACTCATAGTACATGATACAGGCATGATATCCTGTCCAAACAATATTACTACAAATCTTTCTTCTTATTGAATTAAGAGAAAGTAGCTGTATATCTATCTTATCTATTTTTTATATACAGATAAAGAATAGTCCTTCATTTTTATCCCTTTTTTTGTTTAACTTTGTCAGAGATAGCACTGAAGATAGCAATGTGTAATACTAGGCTCATGCTTGGAATGCCTGTCATTTTGGTCTTCTAAATACACGCTGCTTCTAATGTCATATCAATTACTGCTATACTCTCTCAAGTAAATATTTGTTTATTTGATTTTTTCTAGAACCTCATTCTTCTGGTTTGTTACTTCTACTGATGTCATTCCTGAGAGTCCATTTCAGATTTTTTTTAACCTGATTTTTCCCTAGGTTTTCCTTTGGTGAGCTGAAAGTTTGTAGTTCCACTTTGTGTAAGTGTGTTACCATTTTCTTTGCCTTTTTTAGTTTAATTCCTAGGCTGATAGTTCTAAATTGCCTATGGTGTGTAGCTTTATTGCTAATATTTAGACCACTTAGTAAATGACTATTCTCAGAAATGTCTCCCAGGTGTAGTTGGATTTTGGGGTTTCAGCCTGTTATAACATCCTCTCTCTTCAGTTTATTGGGGATGAAAAGTTGTTACGAATGGTTCTTTGCGAATGGTCTATATTATTGTTTATGACCCTTATGCAATCTCAGTCATGGTATACCAGGAAGAATAACTGTTTAGAATAATTATATTGCTTTGCTTACATTGTAACAATTAGCAATAACAATAACATCTAACACTGCCTAGAAAAATGACAAAATGAGGTAATTCTTAATTTTCCACAATTAATCAGATGAACTAGATTGTAGTCATGTGAAAAAATCTAAAGCCAACCAAAAGGGTGTATGCAGTAAATATGCCCTCAATATGGCAATTTTACTTTCAAGGGAGAAAATTTAAAATGGAGTTTGGGAGAACACAGAGATATAGAAGATGAAGTAGAGCTTAGAAAATGGGATGTAATGAAAAATTATTCACTCTTAAATGATATGAGATTGTCACATATGCTGTCACATAAATGAAACTTGTAGACATTATACTGAGTGAAATAAGCCAGAGTGAATTATGTAGACAAATAAACTAACAAATCTAGTATTCCCCTTTGTATATGAGACACTTTGAGTAGTCAAATGTATTAAGACAGCAAGTAGAACTGTATTTGCCAAGGAATAAAAGGAGAAGAAAATAGGAAGATGTTATTGAAGTTATATAAAAGGATGAAAATTTGAGACATCATTTGAAAAGATGAAACTTTGGAAATGTATTAACAATTATGATGGCTAAACTATGGATAGAGAAGGATGGAATGAGAAATTGCTTTTTAATAAATACACAGCTTCACAACTCTTTTTGCATAGGTCTTGCTTTATCTTGGTCTTAACCATCCAGCAGAAAAGTATAAAAACGAAGTATAAGAAGTAAAACTATGGTGTTATGTTGAGCTGTAGGGGACTCTTGTCAACAATTTCTGACACTGCTAGTCAAGTGGAAGGCCCAATACTATTATGGGCTACTGAACTCTTTTAGAATATTTTTCTGAATTAACACATCTATAATATTCAAATGATGGAATTAAACAAAAAAGGGGATACAAATGAATGTCCATTTTGTATCTGTATATTCAAAATGCTTAGGATACATATATAGTTACATTCTCTCAGTGAATAGAGGGATTTGTTTTAGTAGTGTTTGTGAATAGGTTATCATGTCTTATACAGCAAATAACCAGTAGAAAGAGAGTATGCAATGTGTTAATTATTGGAACTGTCCTACAAATTTGATTTGAAAATGTCTCATTACTATTTGTTTCTCAACAAAATTATGGAAAAAATAAATAGATGCACAGTTTCCTTTTGAGAAGATGAAAAATATTGTGGAGATAGTGGTAATGTCTGTACAACAATGTGAATACCACTAAACTGTACATTTACAATAGTTAAAATGATGAATTTTGTTATGAGAGTATTATACCCAATAAAAATGGAGACAGTAAAATGAGTTAGAAATATGTTTTTAAAATACTATTCTTATTACAGCCATTTTGTCAGTTGCTGCACACCTTATGCTAGCCATTCATAGACATTCTCTGCTACCTTAGGAACTCTACTGCTTCTTAGTCTTATATGTTTTTCCTTCTTAAATGTCTTTATAAAGTGACTATTGTTGATATTTTTACCTCTATAATATACTTAAATATGTTTATAGGGGTAATTTTTATTTTTATGGTAAAGTTTGCCATAGTCATACAGAAAGGGAAAATGGTAAACCCACCCTGACTAGCCTCAGGGGTATCTGGGAATACAAAGTAGAGAGAAATGAAGTAGGCAGCAGATACATCCATGTAGCCTTTCCTCGGGTAGAAGTTTCAGAAAGGAAATGCCATGAGGGAAAGGGGATTAAATCATAACATTTGTTTCAGATTATGGAAGATTCCAAATGGGATAGACTTTAGAAATTGCCCCATCCTTAGAGTTGGCTTCAGCATCTCTCTCTTGCAAAAAATATTCAGAAGATATTGATTGCTATGATAAGGTAAAGAACATATCCAAAATCCTTATCTATAAGAATCTTTTATGCTCATTTAGCCCTGAATCCCTCGGCCTCCTAATATTATTCTTAAGCACTTAGTATTGTAAATATTTTTCTAAGCTCTTATACAACTGTACTCATTCATGTCCTAACATTCTTATGAATTACTCCTGTTACTATTTCAAAAGCCTTAATATTACATGATTTAGGCTTGAATATCATTCCTGCAGAATAGACACAGAACATAACCTTAACAGAATTTTATGTAGTCCATTTCAGAAAGTATGATGCTGGTACTTTAAAGGGGTCAGCGATATGAAGATTTACTGCATTTACCTTACGCTTCTGGGTCACGAAGGCAGTTTATGACTTTGACTTCATTTTGCACTTCACTAAATAATTGTAGAACCATGGCTTTTGTATTTGTTTCAAGTGGTTATCAGCTTCCTGATGTGGGCTTAAATATTGCAGCTGGCTGACTCATTATCTTGTTTTTGAATAATGTTCCTTATAGGGAATGTCCATTATTTCTACACCTATGCATTACAGGTGCCAGTCTGGTCATTATTTTGTAATGTTACAATTTTGCTTATTCTGACTTTGACAAGGACCACTCTTCAAAGATGGTGTTACTGCTGAATGTAAATTAAAAAATAGTTTCAATAGCATAGGTGCCTTCTTTCAATAGATGGAAAATGATAAGCCTTCTCTAAATTGTATTCCCCACAAAAATTTTACTAAATAGCAGTTATCTGACTGGCTTTTGCAGACCTGCCACAGCCAGTTCTCATTTCCTTGTTCACTCTCAAAGATTGAAACCATGAAGTGTAAAATCTTTACCTATGTAAAAAGTGGCTTCTTTTCTATTCCCAGATGGATTTGAATAATTGCTCATTGATATGCATTCATGTTCTTTCTCTCACTGATTGCCGATTACAAGGATGTTACTCTTGTTTCCTAATTTTTGTGATATAATTGGGTTCCAGTACATTCTTTGGCCTTGTTTTCAGAGAAGCAATGAAATGTAATCATTTGGGCATGCCTCTGACTTGCATCCAGAATCATCCTAGTCAACATCTGTGTGGTATTTGATAAATCATGTTTCTTTTCCAAATCACACCTTCATGCATTTACCTCCTTAATCTTTATTATCTTTTCTGCAAAACCAATTGATTCAAACATGTTGGTGCCTCTATAGCTTCGTGTAACTTCTGTTTTGGATTAGCTTGTGTGAGATCATCATCCTAACTAAATTATTACTTGTGAATTGCTCCTAATTCTGTGAAACTGGATTTGTTTTTCATTTTTCTCAGAAAATTGTGGAAACAGATCACTCATTTTTTGTGCCTTCAGACATGTTTATCTGCTCAAGTTTGACCTTTATTATTCCTACACATATGTTTAAGTGACTGGCTCTATCTTTTAATATCTTCTAGGAGAGGCCATACATTAATCATTCCTTATAATTTAGCACTTGTAACTGAGTGCATAAAACAATTGATAAAATTCTAAATGATTTATATTGAGTTATGAAATTTAGCCTACAATGGGTGTGTAATAGGAACAGTTCTGTGAAGTAGCAATTTTTCCCCTTTCTCTTTTCATTTCCCCTCTTAATGTTAAGATATTTGGCAGAATATATTTGGCTATTGCCTATATATGTTATGGGGACATAGCTCAGAATAAGCGGCTACACTATTTATTGTTTAGAGTGGAGAGATTTTGTATTTCCCATCTTGCATGCTTTCTTTATGATTGTGGTAGCAATAATCATTGCAATAACTTATCATTTTATATAGTTTGGCAGTCATGCCTATTTAAAGTCAGTCATGTACTAGAAATTTTTATATAAAACTTATATTCTTAGAAGACAAAAGGAAGCTATTATTATGACAATACCAACATAAATAATAGTATCTGTTAATACCAAGCATTGTGATAGATGCTTCTTCTTCTTTCTTTTTTTTTTCTTTTTTCTTTTTTTGCTGTAACTGGGGATTGAACTCAGGCTCTTGTGCTTGCCAGGGAAGCACTTATTCCACCGAGCTATCTCCCCAGCCCTGTGATAGATGCTTCTTAAACATTTTTCTCCTGAACTCTCATAATAACTTGTGAAGCTAGTTCTGTTTATATATCTACTTTACAGGTAAGTGAACTGAAGTTCAAGCAGATGAAAGAACTTCTCCAAGATTACACAGCTAGTACAGCTATTTCAGAAAAAATGAGGGTGCATAAATAACCAAAGATAAAATACAATTAAAGTATAGTGAGTTGATTATAGAATCTACAATTTGGAATGATGTATTAGCAAGCAGAAAAATAAAATAGATTATAGGCTTAGTCTTCCTGAAATTTCAAAATTTTATTTTGAATGAAAGTTATAAAATCATCTAGTACTTCAATTCCCAGAATAGATTATTTCAAAGCAATAAAATTACTGGCACTACATTTAAACCTCATGTCCTGAAATGCCTGAAAAGAATGTACTCAACTAACATTTATTAGTGCTTATAATGTCCAAAGCACTGTGCTACATAGTTAATACTGCCAGTTTAATTTAATATTCACTACAGTCTTATACAGTTGTAGTTTAGGAAACAAGGCAAAATATTAAGTAATGTTTTTAAATTTAAAAAGTCAAGCAGAGGCTGGGGAAATGGCTCAGTAGAATAAGCGCTTGCCTGGTAAGTGCAAGGCCCTGAGTTCAATCCCCGGTTCTGAAAAAAAAAGAAAAGAAAAAAGAAAAAAGATAAAAGTCAAATATGTAGAAGAGAACTTATCCACTGGAATCTATAACCTACACATTTTTTATTTTAAAGAGAATAGTAAAATATATAAGGTATTTGAAATGATCCTTAATTCAATAAAACCTCAAGAAGATAGGTATTTAACAATTGTTGTTATATTGTACATTGCTGTCTTCAATGTAGTTGTTCAGAATACCAGATATAAGCATATATAATTGATCAAAATAAAAATTTTAAGCATTAACTGCTCCCTTAAAAATGATACAGATTAGTGGCACAATCATCTTAGCTATCCTGTGTATATACATTCATGATTTTTCCCCTTCCTTTTTTTTCCCTTTCTTTTTTCCTTCCCTCATCTCAGTTGTTCATTTCTTTTGAGAAGTTTCTTCCTGTTTTACTATATTTATTGAACCTTTAAGATTTTATTTAATCTTTTAGATTCTTAAACCAGGGAGACAATACGGTCTTTACACATGTGGATCTGATTTATTTCACTTATGAATATAGCCTTTAGTTGCATCCATTTACCTATAAAGTCCTCAAGTTTATCTTTCTTTATAATTGAGAAATATTGCCTTATACAAAATATCATATCATATGTTTTTATCCATTCCTCAGTAGATGTACATTTGGATAGTTTTTAAGATTTAACTATTACAAAATTGCTGTTATAAATATGGATATATATATATATATATATATATTTGTGATATGAAGTTTTCTACTCTTCTGGAAAAATACCCAGACAGAGAATAACTGGGTGAAATGAGACTTATTTTTTCTGGGAGTGAAAGGGCTGGTTCAGTCTTCCCTGCAGGCGGGGCTGGCACAGAATGTGGTTCTGGGAATCTAATCATGGTACCCTGAGCCTACCTAAGCTTGCCTAAGCAGGCATTTTAGACCCTTTAGCTATCTTGCTGGCCCGTAAATGAGACTTCTGATCCTAGTTTTTGGAGGAATCTTTCGACGCTTATTTCCACAACCTGGATTAATCCTGACAAGCTAGTTGCCCAGAGTTTTGAGCATATAACATGCACTCTGATGATGTCAGTTCTCTGCCTGATATGTTTCGATTATGTCTGCTCTAAGTTTCTTTTAAAAAACATCTTATACTACTTCTTGCTTGATAATTGAACACATTGATTATGTCCTTATATTAAGACTTAGGTGTTTGATTAAATGCTTAATCATCTATCATTCTCCACACTCTATGTCCAAATAGTAGTTAAGTTTACATTTAAAGCCTATTTCTGGTGTTTCCCTAAATCAAAAGTCCACCCATGACAAATACTTGGAAAGTCATCATTCATTGTAGCTCACATATGTGTTTTGTTTTTCTCTTTTATTTTCATTCTCCCACCTTCTGCCCCAGCAGAAGCTCTCCAATCTGTACTTCCATCCTGGAATACTCTCTGCAACATCTTTATTATGGGCAGTTAAATCTGGTGATAAAAAGAGTTTCAGTGTTCAATTCAGCTAAAACAGTTCTCTGTGAATTAATTTATTGAATGAATGAAGTTTTTTTCCCTCAAATATTGTCACACTAAACCTCTTTTATGACATAAAAGCAATACCATGGAAAAAAATCTTTGAAAAATTGAACTGTGTATTTCAATCCATTGTGCTGCAGGCATTTAAAGAAATAGGGTGGGCTTACAAGCAAAACAGAGCTGTGAATACAAATTATTGGTGACAGTACATGGTATGTTGTTTGCCTACATGTCAATTTACAAAATAAATATTTCATTTCTACATAATTTAATAACAACTATTCTAACCAAAACTATGTATATGTCCTCTGAATTTAGCTAACAGATTACTCTCTAAGGAGGCTTTAAGTTGCTTCCACATAGCAGCACAGTTTAGAATGAAGAAAAATTTGGCTTGAATCTTGACTCACTACAATACTAAGTGATGTTAGGCAAATACATTAAAGTTTCAAATTTTTTTAACAAAGAAGACTTGGCTATTTTGTCATTTAATTTGTGGTATTATTGCACAGACTAAATGGAATACTGAAACACCTGAGAAATTTCCTGATAGATGTGAACCACTCAAACAATGTAACTTCTTCAATCTACCTGTGTGCTTGGTAATTTGGAAATTATGAAAGAGCAGCAGAAGCTTAAATGTTGGAAAAGCAAAAAGCTGATTACCTCTGCTAAGCAATACAAATAAGGTACATAACAAGAATCTATCTATAATGCTTTCATATAATTCAAAGTGTTTTCTCTTAGTTTTATTTTACAATTTCTGGAGCAAATGAATAAATTAAGGTAAAGACAATTTAAGTTATTCTCATGCAATCCTGCAGTTAACTAATTAAAACTTGGTTGGTGCCATCCAAAGAAAGAGTTCTGAAATTGCAAAACTGATTCAAAGATTTGAATTTGGGAGGTTTAAGTTTTCCTCCTAGTAGCTGCTCACCAATCATTTGCAATCTGGCTAAGTCCCTAGTTATTCCATGCCAGTTTCAGTTGTGTGAAAACACAATCTTGATGTAGGAATGAATGCATTTTACTTGATAATTTGAGATGTGCCTTATATCCAATAATGAAATTTTGATATAAATTTGATAACATGTCTTAGCTTCTTATAATGAGCAGTAAGGGTATGGGGGAATCATTTTCTAATAATTTGTTTCATATTTCCTGATTTTATATGATATGTTTTTATAACTTAGATAGTATGTCATACTTATGTAAGATGTTACCATTTGAGAAAACTGATAAATTGTGCATAAATTATCCCGTACGTTTTAATGCAAAGATTTTCTATAAAACATAATTATCTCTAAATAAAAGTTAGGAAGACAATATCATAGAGCACAAACTTATGCTATTTGGTAATTAATTCATTTTTAATAGCAGTTTACTAGAATTTATTGAACAGAGATTGGAATTTAATAATTAAAGAACTAAGTGATAAAAAAACAAGAAATTGCCTTCTTAAATAAAAGGTAAACTCTGTGACTTTAATAAAATAAAAACCTATGCCAGTGTAGGTAGAGAGGAGTCTCCTAGACACTAAGAAAGTGCACATGGATCAAAGTCTGCAAAGGGCACAACGATTCTTACACTGATTGGGAAAATTTGCCTTATTCTGCTCCATTGCATGAAGACAGATAACTTGAATGCCAGTGACAAGCACTTTTAATCAATAAATAATATGAATATTAACAAAGCGATAGTCTTGTACTTCCCTATCAAGCACAAGGGCCTGAGTTCAATTCCTGGTTCTGCCAAGAAAAATAAAAA
The DNA here is from genome assembly GCF_000260255.1 of Octodon degus. Taxonomy (NCBI): domain Eukaryota; kingdom Metazoa; phylum Chordata; class Mammalia; order Rodentia; family Octodontidae; genus Octodon; species Octodon degus. Next base: position 2,696,505 of record NW_004524693.1, read on the forward strand.
GACTCAACTTTGGATTGGGGAGATAGCTCAGTGGAATAAGCCCTGCTTGTCAAGTGCAAGGTCCTGAGTTCAATCCCTGGTTCTACCAAAAAAAAATACTGTCTTGCCATCTCAGAGCTCCTGTTAAACTAACTACTTTACCTTTTAAAGCACAGGGATCTATCACTCACCTCCCATTCCAAAGACCTATGCTCATATCATCCTTATTTTCAAAGTTTCTCCATGGGACTTCTTTGCCAATGTTTCTTTTTTCTTCTCTCTACTGAGGCTTAAGTCAGAAAATCTTCACCTCTATTTTGTGTTAGATATAACTCAGTTCTTCTTGCTAAAATATCTAATTTGTTTATCCTCTGTCACAACATCTCTAACAGGTTAGGACATCTACAGGACTTTGCCCTTGGTTACTGAAAATTATGACTAAACAAAATCCCATGCATTTATTCCTAGATTCAATGATTATGAGTATGAATATGCCACATTTTTGGTTGAATCATATAATATTCATTTTAAGAGAACATAAAAGCTTTTTAAAAAAAGAATTAGCAATTAGAATTGCTTTTTGTGACATCTCTTTCCTTAAATACCACATATGTATAATGTTTTTATTGCACATCTTTTATCAAGTAGTAGTTTCTTAAGACAAATTTCTTTATAAATGAGGTCAAACACTAATTCAGAAATGATTATTCCACAGTACACTCCATCTGTTATTTCTGATCCAGTGAAAGTGAGGCTTTCTATTAGCTTATGAGATGAAATAAAAACATACATTTAAAGTTTAAATTAAGAAAATATTATAGTAAAAGCACATTGCCATTTAATTACCCTCTGAATATTTCCTCTAACTGCAAATAAACTTATTCCATAATTATTGACTTTTTTTTCTTTTTTACTCTTGTCATTTTCTGGAGTAGTTTTGAAAGTTCTCTTTCAAGAATGTCTTTATGAAGTGTGATACAGTGAAAAAAGATCTACAGTGAAAGCTGCCTCCAAATGCCTTCCAATGTAAAGGAAGGCTTATAAAACATTAGAGTGGTCCTTGTATTAATGACCTTTCTCATTGTTGTGAAAATAACCAACACCAAAAATAAAATGGAAATCAGTTTATTGAGCTCAAAGTTTGTAAAGATTTCAGTGCATAACTGCTTGGGCCTAAGGCATGGTGCGTTGGCGGAAGGGAGTCCCAGGGAAGAAACTGTACATAGAAGAAGACATCAAAAGCAATCAATAGAAGGTGGAGATAAGCATCTTTCTGTACCTTATATTTTATCCACACTACTGGGATTAGGGCAATGTCAGTCCAATCAATGGACTTATCCCGCAGTCACTCACTCTTATTGCAATATTGTACAATGAATTAATTATATACTCTAGATTTAGCCACCTCTAAAAAAAACACCACTTAAAACTGCACAATCTTTTTATGCAATGGAGTATTACTCTGCCATTAAGAAAGATAAACTTGAGACATTCATAGGTAAATTGATGCACTTTGGGACAATACTCTTAATTGAAATATATAAGACTCACATGTATAATCATAAAATTATCTCCCTGGAGTGATGCTCTGAAATAGTAAATTAGGACCAATGTATATGAAAGATATAATGAAATGGGAAGAAATTCTTCAAACTGAAAGAGGAACTAGGGCAGGGAAAAGGAAAAAGGAAGGAAGGGAAAGGAAACAAAAATTTAGAAAGGAATAAAATGGAAATGAAGCTCTGTAAATCTGGAGGAGAAAATGGTTTGAAGAGAGGAGAGGAGATTGGGAAAAACAAGAATTAAAATATATCATGTACAGGTACAAATTCTCTGTGATGAATATAATTATTATGCATATCTAAAATGTA
>NW_004524693.1:2698454-2704463 GCF_000260255.1 Octodon degus
ATAAATAAAACTTCATCAGGCTGTGGGGGGACATGTGGACCAAAACGGCAGTAAAAATAAATAAATAAATAAAACTTCATCAGGCTGTGGGGGGACATGTGGACCAAAACGGCAGTAATACTCATCCCCTTTATTCTCATCTGGTACCATGTGACTTTTGGCTCTCCTTTTTTTTTTTTTTTTCTTATAAAACCTTTTATGTCAAAGTCAGGATTTCACAACATGATACACTAATGCAAAATCCAGTAGCACCTGTAAGATTTAAGTAAATGCTGCCATCACTTAAATGTTCTTAAATATCTGTGAAAGACTGAAGGAAAAAAGATGAAGTACATTCTCCAGAGAACAACAAATGTATTTCAAAACAAAAACTGTATTTTTGTTTTTCTTTTTTCCAGCTTTTGTTTCTGTACAAGAATTCATAGTTATCATCATATAATAACTTAGGCTCTTCTTCAAAGTCAAAATAAATACAAAAATAATGTGAAAAGAGCAAGACATCAGGTTGCTTTAGAACAGTGCAACTAAAGACACCACAAAACGGGACTGCCAGAACTGCTTGAGAAAGTAACAGAAGTGAAATGTTAAGGGTGTTCAAGAAAGAGACAGATTTTTTAAATTAGATTTTATTGGTGCATTTCAGATAAACATAACTATCATATTCATTATAGAAATCTGTACCTGGATATGATATGATATAATTTGTTTTCTGCCATTTCCCTACCCTCCCTTCTACCCATCCTCCCCCAAATTACAAAGCTCTGATTCCATGTTTTCCTTCTTTTCTCAATTTTTTATTGTTTTACTTTTTGCTTCTTTCCTTTCCCCCTTAGCTCTTTCTGCTTCCCCTCCACATTTGAACATTTTCCTCACATTTCACAATACCGATTACATATTGGTTATTACTGACACTCTTCATTTTTCACACCAGAAAAACAATGTGGTATTTATAAATGTGTGTCTGATTTATTTCATTTAACAGTGTGGAGTCAAAGTGCATCCATTTTCCTACCCTAGAGCAAGGGAAATATTTATATTTTCTGGTATCCATTCCAATATCTTTTCCCAGTGTACTGTAGTGTTTAATGTAGAGGTCTTTACTTGCTTCATTAGATTGATTACTAGGTATTTCATTCATTGGATGCTATTCTGATAAGTGAAAATTTCTTAATTTTTCTCTCAGGGAGACTTTTATTAGTGTACAGGAAGGCAACTGATTTTTTTTTTTTTTTTTTTTTTTTTTTGTGGAACCAGGGATTGAACTCAGGCCCTTGCACTTGCCAGGCAAGCACTTATTCTACTGAGTCATCTTCCCAGCCCCTAGGCAACTGATATTTGCAAGTTAACATTATATCTAAATATGCTACTGAATTTGGTTATTAAATCTAGATGTCTTTCAGTGGAATTTTAGAGTCTTCTATATAGAGTATCATATCATCTATGAATAACAACTTCTTTTTTAAAAAATTTATTTATGTAGGTATTTTATTAATTTTATTGACAAACAAATAGCAATGAGACAGTTTCAAAACTGATTAATAGGACAGTTTCAATAATTAATACAATACATATTTTTGTCTTTGCAGTGGTTATTCATAGTACAAGATGTAGATACGATATCCTGTCCAAACATTATTAATGCAAATCTTTCTTCCAATTTAATTAAGAGAAAATAGCAGTATATCTATCCTAACTATTTTATAAATACAGATACAAAATGGTCCTTCATTTGTATTCCCTTTTTTGTTTAGCTTTTTCAGAGATGGATGTTCCATTGCCGTTTTAATATTGTAGGTGTGTGAATTCAGCGAAATGACTACTGGGGTATATTGGATTATTTTGATGAATAATAACGTCTTTTAGTTATTCTCTTCATTTCTTGCTAAGCTATTTCTTTCCCTAGCTAAAGGGTACAGAATTATGTTTATATAAGAGTGCAGAAATTACACATCCTTGTCCTGTTCCTGATTTTAGAGTGAACACTCAGTTTTAGTTTTTATCCATTTATTATGAATGATGGCTTTTGGTTTGTCATAGATGTTATTAACAGATTTATATAAAGACCAATGATTCTGATTTTCTGTAGGGTTTTATTGTGAATGAGTGCTGGACTTTGTTAAAAGCTTTCTCTGCATCTGTTGAAATGATAACATGCTTTTTGACCTTAGCTCTGTTAACATGGTGTATTTCATTTATTGAATTATGTATGTTGAATGAGGCCTGCATCCCTAAGATGAATCAAACTTGGTCATGGTGTATAATCTTCTTAATTATTTGCTGCATTATGGTTGTAAGTATCTTACTGGTGATTTTTGCATCTAGGTTCACTACAGATATTCACCTGTAGTTCTTTTATTTATTTTGGTTCCTCTCTAATTTTGGTATCAGGGTGATGTGTTCTTCCAGGAATGAATTTGGAAGTATATTTTCGCTTTCAATTTCATTAGAATTTGAGAAGTCTTGGTAGTAGGTGTCCTATCAATTTCTTGTAGAATTCAACACTGAATCTTTTGAATTCTGTTGATAGGGTTTTAATTACATCTTTGATTTCAATGATTGATATTGATTTATTTAGGATTTCTGTGTATTTTTGATTCAGCTTTAGTAATTCATGTGTGTCTAGCACCCTATCCATTTCTTCCATATTTTCTAACTTATTAGAATACAAATTCTCAAAGTAGAGATATGTGGTCTTCAGGATTTCTGCAGGGTACATTGTGATTTCACAGTTTTCATTACTAATTGTGTGGACTTGAGTCTATTCTTTCCTTTTTTCATAAGGATGACTGAAGGTTTGTTGAATTTACTTAATCTTTCAAAAAATTCTTTGATTCATTGATTCTTTATATGGTTTTCTTAGTCTTCAATGCACTAATTTTTATAACATCTTCCCTCTTACAAACTTTAGGATTGGCCTGCTTTTCTTTTCTAGAATTCTGAGGTTCACCATTAAGTTATTTTTGTTTCCTTGCTGTTTTCTCCATATCAATATTTGCTGCTATAAAGTTCCCTCTTAGAACTGCTTTTGTTGGGGCCGGAGGCTGGCTCAGTGGAATAAGTGCTTTCCTGGCAAGTGCAAGGGCCTGAGCTAAATGTGCGGTTCCACAAAAAAAAAATATCTATTTGGGCCTGGGAGATGGCTCAGTGGAATAAGCACTTCCCTGGCAAGCGCAAGGGTCTGAGTTCAATCCCTGGTTCCACCAAAAACAAAAGAAAACAAAACAAAACAAAACAAAACAAAACAAAACAAAAAAAGAACTGCTTTTGTTATGTCCCATAAGTTCTGGTATGTTGTACTGACATTATTATTTAACTGTAGAAACTAATTCTTTCTTTAATTTTATCTGTGTCCTATTCATAGTTCAGGAGGGTTTTATTTAATTTTCATGTGTTTATGAAGTTCTTGTGGATTATTTTCCACTGATTTTCAATTTTATTGCAGTACGCTCTGAGAATTTTAATTCTTTTGCATTTACCTAAGCATATATTGTATAATTTCAATTTCTTTGCATTTACTTGATCATGTTATACAAACTAGTATGTGGTCTACTTTGGGGAATATTTTGTGTGGAGTTGAGAATAATGTGTATTCAGAGATTGTGGTGTGAAACACTATGCAGACATCTGATAAATTCATTTGTTCAAAAGTTTGATTCAGTTTTAAAATTTCAGCTTTGACTTTTTGTCTAGATGATCTGTCTTTTATGAGAGTAGGGTATTGAGATCCCATTATACAATTGTATAGTATGTATTTGATTTTTCATATCTATTAATAATTGTTTTATATAATTGTGTGCACTAGTATTTGTTGCATGTATTTATGATTTTTATGTTTTCCTCTTGGATTTTTCCTTTTACAAGGATATAATGATCTTATTTGTCTATATTTCCAGTCTTTCCTCTTTTAATATGGTGTATTACATTTGTTTATTGCATATACTGAAACATCCTGAAATCCCTAGGATAAATGTTATTTGGTCATACTGTATAATATTCTTGATGATTTGCTGCATTCTATGTGCCAGAATATTACTGAGTACTCATTATATACTGATGGGAAGATAAATGAACAAATGGATACAAAAGAATAGAGTACATGTAAATGCAGTGTTTCTCTTCCTTGTAAATCACTTCCATATGATGATTTTACTGGTATTTATAATTATTGAGTAGCATGAAAAATCAAAGGGATTCTTAGATGCTTCTCATGAAAGATATACAAACAATAAAATTTTACTAATTTTCTCAGTTATAAACCACTTAAATTGACCTTGAAAGCATGTTTGCTGATAAGATTAGAATTATTATTTCATGTTACTTTTTTGTTGATCTACACAATTATTTTTGCCATAATTTTATTGATAAACAAATAGCAATGAGACAGTTTCAAATCAAATCAGTAGCACCGTTTCAATAATTAACACACTGCATACATTCTTCTTAGTGGTTAATTGCTGTACAAGATGCGGACATGATATCCTATTTACAAACACCATTAGAACAAATCATTCTATTCATTCTTAACCACTTTGAATACCAAGATACAAATTGGACATTAATCTTTATCCCCTTTTTTGTTAAGTTCCATTATTTGAATATTATAGGTGTGTAAACTCAGCAAAATATTCTAAAAGAGTCCAGTAGCCCATAATAGTATTGGGTCTTCCGTTTTACTGGCAATGTCAGAAATTCTTCACCTGACTCCCCCACAGCTCAAAATAACAGAATGGCTTTAATTCTTATACTTTGTTTTCATACTTTTCTACTGGATGCTTAAGACCAAGGTAAAGCAGGACCTATGCAACAAGAGTTGTAGCTTTGGGGTCTGATAAGGTTAGTGAAATCCCCTCAGGATATATCCTGAGATCTTGTACCTCAGTTTGTAGAAGGTTTGTCAGTGTCAGCCACGTGGATGAGTCACAGCCATTGCTTGGCCAATGTGCTCTCTGTGAAAGCCAGAGAGAATGTTTTCTCTCCATGTGACTCTCCTTAGGCACACACTACATCATCGATCATTTTCCTCTTTGGCCCCATAATCTCCTTGATCAGAAAATTTGGGACACTACCGAGGTACATGACGTTACAGTACAAGTTCTCATATGTCCTGAGTATTAATTGACCTTGGAAGTCTAGGGCCAAAATAATGGCTTTCCTTGCAACCCTCCTCTTTCTCTAATTTTGGTCTGCAAACTTAGGTTGTTAACCATCAAAAAGACAAGCTTATTGCTATTATCAAGCAACTTAGGTTATTAAGCTTAACCTCACCATCTCTCTGCATTTCAAACATCTTAGACATAATAAGGAACAGGCATTTTTCATCAAGTATTGATATGTAGAACTTTAAGTCCCTACATAATATGATAAAAACATGTAAAAATTAGATTATATTTTGAAATTAGGATAAAGAATTATATTCTTCTCTTCTTTTCACATAAGTCCAAAATATCTCACCATATACAACCTTGAAACAGGACAGTCCCACAATATTCCTTATCCTGTCTCTTGCTTTCATTCACCACCCCCTTCTTCTTGAATATCCACCTATCCGAGAGAGGTCATAGCAGCAACTGGCATGTCATAACAAGCAGCCCATATTCCGAATACCAGAATGACAGGCACTCCAAACATGAAACTACTGTTACAAATTACCATCTGCAGTACAGTAACTTAGCTCACAGGTGTCAGTATAAAGAGTTAGTCAGGGTGAGAATCTTTCCAATTGACTGCTAGATTCAAAAATCTTCTGAAGATTCTTAGGATCATTGCCTTGCTCATCTTTTACATATAACTGTATGGCTTGACATTGTCATGATTCCCAGCTCTTCTCTTTTCCCTCACTTGTTTAGTTAGTCCTTGAGATCCTGCTTTCCTTTTACTTGTATTATATCATTCTATTTGCATTTCTTCTTTTGAGTTCTTATACTAGGGAGACTATATGATATTTACACATGTGTGTCTGGTTTATTTCACTTATGAGTATATGTTCAAGTGGCATCCACTTCAATATAA
>NW_004524693.1:2705089-2706816 GCF_000260255.1 Octodon degus
GTGAAAAAACTTCTCAGTAAGAGCAGATCTCAATTGTTAAGTCTTTCAACTGTTACCCGTGTGATTTGATTTCTGTCCATAAACTCTTTGCCTACCCCTATGGCTTCAAGAGTTCCTCCTACTTTCTCTTCCAGGCGATTTAGTGTCTCTGCTTTAATGTTTAGATCTTTAATCCGTTTCAACTTTAGTTTAGTGCATGGTGATAGATCTGGGTCAAGTTTGAGTTTTCGGTATGTACAGAGCCAGTTTTTCCAGCACCATTTGTTAAAGAGGCTATCTTTCTTCCAGTGAGTTTGTTTGGCCCCTTTCTCAAAGATAAGGTGGCTGAGTGTGTCCATAGGGGCTTCAGTGTCTTCTAATCTATTCCATTGATCCTCATGTCTATTTTGTTGCCAGTACCATGCTGATTTTATCACAGTAGCCTTTAAGTATAATTTGAAGTCAGGAATGGTAATGCCTCCTGTCATGTCTTTACTGCCTAGAATTGCCTTTGCTATTCTAGGTCTTTTCCACTTCCAGATAAATTTTACGAATGATATCACTAGGTCTGTGAGGTATGTCGGTGTTAATCTGATATGGATTGCATTAAATCTGTTCAGCAATTTTGGGAGTATGGCCATCTTCACAATGTTGGTTCTGCCTATCCAGGAGCATGGAATATCTTTCCATTTTCTGAAATCCTCTATGATTTCTTTTTCTACACAATTATTAACGACATGTGAAAAGCATAATAGTTATAAAGCTCTGACGTGAGAGATACGCTTACAAACGTAGTAAATTGTGATGCAACTATTCTTATAATGTTTTAAAACTCGAAATTATGCTCCAATTAATGATGACTGATTTATGAAAAATAATCAACTCATCAATAATTTGGATTGATAAATTGGTTAGAAAAATATTATTGTGCTTTGGGATTAAAGAATTTAATTTGAAGTTGTAAATTGTATTAAGGTTATCAATGAAAATTACTACTGGATATTTGTTTAGAACAACACAAATACCCTTCTTTTGTTGAGTGATGTAAAATCACAATCTCAAAATAGTGAAAAAGATTGAAAGATCACTTTAGGACTGGCCAGCTATAGGTTGTCTAGCTCAGTCTTTACATTATTTATGCTACATATATTATCTATTTACTAGCGGTAAATTGCAATGATTCAACTAACTTTAGAATCAGACATTTAATAATAATTTGATCTATATAACAATAACAGCAAAAAGTTAAAGCTGAGTAGTAATTTGTTTTAGGAATTACAGATTTACACAAACATGATTCATTACTTTTGCTTTGTTAATGCAAGCAACAGGTGGTAAATATGTAAAATGTTTCTAGACTTTATTTTATTTTGACAGTAAAATGAGTTACATTAAACTCACATTTTAATACATGTATTACTTTAAAAACAGAATTACTCAATAACAGTAATTATTCCTGAACAAAAGTTATTCCTTGTCATCCCGCAAGAGTCCTCTTATAAAGATGAAGGTGTTGGCTAAGCTTTTCATAGATATGATGCCAAGAGAAGAAGAAATTAATTCACATCATCTTATTTCCTTTCCTTTTCCTTTTCAAAGGGTTAGACAAGCATTTCCAACATTTGTTTCAGGAGAACACTCATCTTGCTAAAAGTTAAAATTTTTCTAAGAGAAGGATTCTTAAAACTAATAGCTCTTTTTCAGTACAAGGGATTGAACTCAGGACCTTGTGCTTGCCAGGCAAGTAT
>NW_004524693.1:2707674-2711475 GCF_000260255.1 Octodon degus
TATAGTGCAGAACACACAACATTATATAATGATTTTTTAAAATATCTATGATTTTGGGTCGGGGAGATGGTTTTTTAAGATAAGTGCTTTCCTGGCAAATGCAAGGGTCTGAGTTCAATCCCCCATTCCACTAAAAAAAAATCTATGATTTAAAAAATCCAATGCTTCAAAGAAGGACAAGTAAAAAATGTCATAGTAAAGCATACTTTAATATGTCATCAACAGAGTTTTGATGTAAGACTGGAGACCAATTTTCTGGAATTACTTACACTATGATGCTTTTCAGACTCTTTGTGCTGGATTGAAGAGCCTTTAATACATACAGAGTGTATGATCTTAGAAACTGTAGTTAACATGCTAAGGCTCACTATTCTTCATTTATAAAATGAAGATAAGCCTACTAAAGACATAGTTATATGTGACATAAATACAAAAAATGTATAAAATGCTTGTGAAGGATATAGTCCAGTGTGAGTGAATTAAATGGTAATAGTATCAGTGATGTATTGTCTATCTCTACTAGATTGGCTCAGCATCTCATTCTAACTTTTAAGCATAGTTCCAGATGTTGCACTATTTTTATATAACCTATGTTGGATTATCTAATGACTTGCCTCTTTGATGCTAATAATCTCAAACATTTTGACAAAGCCTAACATTACCCTAAATTCAAGTCACCTCATACCTATGGTTTATTCTGCTATATTTTATTACTGGAATATCCTTTGTGCCATCTCACTAAATGCACTCTCTGGTGAGAAATTTGATGTCTCTGTTTTCTGGTAAATTTTGCTTAAGTGAACTTTTGAAAGTTTCATTTCCATGACATTTAGTTATTACTTATATACTACTCTCTTCCAAAAAAGATAAGAAGTGGCTAAGTAAAGTTCCAGTAAACTTGATTTTAGAAATATAATCTCTGAATTAAAAGTAATTTATTATCTGCACAACAAAAGAAATTACTTTGATGGTGTTGATGCTAATATTCTAGTATCTATGTCCTACTTCTATGCTTTTACTTCTATAATAAAAATAAAAGATATAAATCCTAGGCTGTAAACTACAAGATGAAAGAAAGTGTTTTATTCTCTTTAGTATCATTCTCTCTCTCTCTCTCTCTCTCTCTCTCTCTCTCTCTCTCTCTCTCTCTCTCTCTCTGTTTTTGTCTTTTGAGATCGGGTCTTTCTATGTAGTTCAGACTGGCCCGGAGCTCCCTATGCAGTGCAGGCTGGCCTCAAACTCATGGTGATCCACCTGCCTCAAATTCTTGAATTCATAGGCAGGTGTCACCGTGTCCATCTGGGAGAAAATTTCTGTTTCCCCATCATTAAGTAAATATTTTTTAACTACTGTGATCCAGATATTGAACATCTAGAGTTAGACCCACATCAAGATGCAAAAATAATAATTGTATAACTTTTACATGGGTTGCATTAAGAACAGGCTTGTATGCTTGTTGTATGAATAAAATATATAATGAATATGATTGCAAAAGGCATGAAACACATAATTTAGGTTTTCAGTCTCTGCTTTCCAATTGGACCTATGGATAGCACATGACAAATTCATGCAGTTTGACGTACTGTGTGAGGTTAACCTTAATGGTACTGATGTTGCTAATGATGACAGTAAGTTTCATTGTCGATTAAAGACCAAAAGACTGCTTTTCTCTATACCTATTAAGGTCTTCCATGAAATAAATTTGGTAGACACAACCTCCTTACCTCAAAAATAACAAGACTGACTCAAAAATTTGCTTTCATCTAGGCCTTTCTAATGTCAAATTTAATTGGCTGGATAAATCTTTGGAAATAGCAAGACTTGTGTTATCTCAATACACAGTTTCTGAATTTGCTTTTGTTTTTATCATTTGTTGGGAATAGCCTGATCATAGCAAGAATTTTTCAAAGCTTTATGTACTTTGTTATGTTTTTAATAAATAAATTCTGTCCTGGGGGGCTTAGTGCAATATTACTTTGTCTTATATTAAGTCTGACTCTGTAGTTCAAATCCATACTCTTCCTTCATGTTGATTTTTCCCCAATGATAAAAGATTTCCTTGAATGATTACAGAATGCAGAACACTGATTACTTCCTACATGAATATACAGCTTTGGTTCACAATATTCTTCAGTTCACATGTCTTGGGTCCTACTCTTTTCCTATAATCTTATATTCTCAGGGACTACCAGCAAAACTTTTAGATAAATTATGATACCCCAGTTAACTCTGTGGTCAGTACTCTACAATTTATCTTGCTGTGGGATTCAGTGCTGGCTCATAGAAAAAAACATATTGTCTAGGAGTCACATTATCTTTAACTTGCTATGTTTCTCACTTCAAGTTTACACAATGCTGTTTGGAGCTTTTGTCAACTAAAGGAACATATATGACAACAGTATAGCTGTTCATGCCTTTTCGAGCACTAACATTTCACTTCTTTCTTTGATCTACCATTTCTTATTTTGTATTTCAGCTGGACTTTATAGTTCTTCTGGGAAATCTTTCAACCTTCTGAATAATCTTTCCTTGATACCTCTTTTGCTCTACAGGGAGAGAAGTCCAGAGATACATACTGACTTATTTGACACTGTTTTATAGGCACAGAGCCTTCAATTTATTTTTCTCTTTTTAAAAAATGTTCTCCCCATTCTGATTGAATCAGTGTTAAACATATTGTTCTGTGATGAACTTCAGCGTCTTCATATAGGGTAACATCTATAAATTAGATGGCTAAGTAAGCTACTAATGTGCTGGCGATTCAAGTATTTATTCAACAAAGCTCACACGAGCTAGCTCTTTGTTACCTACATCTACAGCACTTAACATTCCTTGTCATTTACACTGTTTAGCCACATCAATGTGTCCCCACTCTGCAGTCTTTGCACTTGCTGTTACCTTGTCCTAGATGGATCTTTCTCCAGAGTTTCCCACCAGTTAATTCCTTATTTTGTTCAGGTCCCTGCTTATATGTCACACTATTTCAGATAGTCTTATTCTGAAAACACTGACTTAATAGGAGGCCTCTAACTCTCATTACATTCTATTTCTGTCTTTTTCTCTTTTCTTCAAAGAACTTATTTGCTCATGGAAAATATGCTACATCTTCACATTTGTTACTATTTAACCCTACTAGAATATAAGTTTTGTGTCCATAGGATATGGCTTAGCTTTTTTTCACTGTTTTTCCAATTTGTTTTTTCAATATGGGATCATGTTGAGTGCTCAAAAGTACTTCTTGAATAAATGGATGGAACAGCCATTGAAGGTATGCTATATGCTTGGCACTATTATAAGCTATGAGGATTCTGGAGTTAATGATATCTATAAAAATTGTTGATTTTGTGGAACTTACATTCAGTGAAGGTTGTGAGAAATATGTTGGCAAGAGATCATAAGAATCCTCACTATGGTTATAGTAGTAGTGTAACAAAAAATGGTTGGATTGGAAAATGTTTAATAGCTAAAATAAGTCACTTTAGGTGATTTCCAACATTAGGATGATAATTTACTGTCCTCATGATCTGTACAAATTATTAATTGACTAGAAGATAATATTTCTATGCTTTGTCTTATTTCCAAGATTCCCTTTTCGTTTTTCCCAAGCACTGATTGATGCTATTCTTTCTTTTAACCTATCAAATCTTTTACTAGATGAACAAGATCATTTTTTTCTGAGTCTAATACTCTAAATTTCTACTTCCTCGCTGTGTTGAAGTCTGTAATTCCCAAGCCTCAGAATTAGGATTCATTCTGGAAGCATTTATGTTTTCTCAAAAAAAAGATATATTGTGATATATA
>NW_004524693.1:2711575-2732419 GCF_000260255.1 Octodon degus
ATAGTTATATTCTAGACCCTAAAGATGCATAATTGAGCAAGATGGACAGGATATGACCTTCCAGAAGCTAACATTATCTTCCAGTCAGATGAGATTTTTTTTTCCTTTTAAAAAGCCCATTCTTCTAGTCAAACTAATTCTAAGCATTTTCTAAGTGAAGAATGTCACTGCTTTTCAAGTGACTGATGTATGCCCAGCATAATTACTGTTTAAGAATATCCCAACTTCCTGTATGCACAATACCCTCATTCATGGGTTTCATCCTGTGAGTACTCTCATTACTACTTATACACAGTAGCAGAGAAAATAATTTACATATTCATTAATATACCATCTAACGACTGGAAAACTGGTTTTCTTCATATTTTCATTCTGTAGTCTAGCACTCATTTATTACTGAAAAATTTCAGTGTTCATCTAGACATTGGTATTCCAATGTAACTCTCTCATTTAGCTTTAAGTCAGGCTTCAGTGAATGTCTAGATTGTTTTTCTCCTACTGTTAACTGATACGTGCAGTTTTTTAAAGATGCACAGTGACTCACATTACTGTCTTCTCCAACAAATTAGGTAATACTGACAAGCAATAAATACAGATGCCATAGAGTTTTACATGTGAAAAGATGAAACTATGGTTCATAAAAGATATATAAAATGTCTGCATCTTTCATGACAAAGCAAGTAGAAACATAGGAAAAGCTATTCCTGGAATCCTTCTGATGAAAACCTAGCATTTTTAACTGATTTATAAAATACAGATACCGATATTATTCAGATGACAAGACTATAGGCAGTAGTTAAGTAATTGTAAGAATACTGTGATTAGAATTTCATCTTAATTTTAAAACTTATTATTGCCATCACTAAACCTGAGCTGAAAACATTAATTTTCTATTCTTTTCTTGGCGTCACATAGATTTCTTGTTATATATGTTGTTCAATTTTTCCAGTGGATATGAAATAAAGAACTTTATTTTTTTTGCAATTTAGCAAAACATAGTTTTATTTATTTATTTTTTCCCATAATTTTATTGAGAGACAAATAACAATGAGACAGTTTCAAATCAAATTGGTATGACAGTTTCAATAATGAACACATTGCATACTGTCTTCCTAGTGGTTATTTGCTGTACAAGATGCAGACATGATATCCTATTTACAAACACTATTACAACAAATCCCTCTTGAAATAAAGAACTTTAGAATAGGGAAAATAAATTAATATTTTCCCAAAATAATTAGTCTATAATGTCAATTTTTCTTACCTTATTATATTTTATGATAAAATTGTTTTTGGTAAGCCTATGAATTTAGTTTTTTAAAACTTCAGTGTAAACTGAAATGCCATGTTTATTATCATGTACTAACTCGGAAATATAGAAACATATATTTTCTTACTCTTGGTAGCACTTATAAGAAGTTACCAATTTAAAAGACTCTGCTCAGTATATGGATAAATGCTCAGGAAGTATGCTTATCAAAAATTCTGTTGCAGAAAGTAAGAAACATAATTGTATTAGTGAAATTAGAAATAGTGTTATGGGCAGATAAGTTAGATAAAAATTTAATAACATGTTCATAATGGGGCTGGGGTCTCATGAAAGTTAGTCAATGGTGAACACATCTAAGCTGTGGCTGGGGGGATGAACCTGAGGAAGGCATTACCTCCAAAGTAAAGATACACAAGAATGATTTTCATACTTCTCTAAGGGATGGATGGAATTTTGAGATAATACTGTAATTCATATCACCCTATTGAGATTGTCCACAGAAATAGATCATTATCTCACTAGGGATGGACCATCTTCTAACCCCCACTAAGACTAAACCTGAGACTAAGGATACTAAAATGAAGTCTAAAATCAAAACTAAAACTATAGATTATTAACAAGGATTAAGCATGTCATACATATGCCCTTGCTGTGTGGCCCCACTTCCCTATTGTATCAATATTAGCTAAACAACAATGCCTGTAATCTTATTAGATGGTTATAGTTTAACTCATGCTGTACCCAACTTTATTTTATGAAACATTTTCAGAGAGATGATCTCAGCAGCAACTAATCATGTTCCCTCCTGCCTCTCAAGAGCTGTTTATAGCCATCATTCTATAACCTGAATAATCTTTCCATAGTCTTAACCTCCTCCATGGTTTGGAATTCATTCTTTGATTTTAAGGAACATGAACTTTTCACATATGACATTTAGCAGGTTAAGAGTTATATGTTTTCTATACCAATAACCCACATTCACTGAGCAATTTTTATATCCCCGTATTCATTATATCACTTAATTTTTATAATCCATGTCATTATTAGTCCATGTTTCAGATGTAGACCCAGAGGTGTCAAGAAATTACAAACACTGTTTAAGTTCCTATACTAGGGCTGGGGAGATGGCTCAGTAGAATAAGCACTTATTGGAGAATATAGACTTCTCATCATGTGTCAGGTAACAGAATTAAGATATCAAAGGTACTTGCTCTCAAGTTTCAGGTTGCTAAACAGAGTTCAAATATCCATATTTAATTCTTCCCCAAATTTCAATATTTTTTCTTAAATAGATCTTTTGGCATATTTGATGGCTACTGGATACTAGAAGTAAAATGGTAAATAAGAATCTGTGGTTCTTCCAGTGAAGAAAGCAATATTGTAATTCATAAAATGTGGTAACAGTGAGGATGGAGGAAAACAAATGAATTTGAAAGATAATTAGGGATTAAAGTAATTAGGACTTGAGGAATAAGGTAAAAGTGCTAAGAAAGACATTCAACTTGTCTCTGTGTTAGCTCTCAAATTTTCAAAGCTGAGATGAAGAGTTTAACACACATTAAGCACAGTATGTTTGGAGGTTAGCTGACTTCTCTTATGGAAAAAGAATTTTGAGGACCTGTCACAATGTGGCATTGGAAAATGTTATTAGTTAGCAATTAAAAAAGTACTATACATACCTAAAGAGAGAGGGTTACCTGATGAGCTAAACCTGGATACCTTTATGCAGTCTTGCGGATGTATTTAAGATGGTTGATCTGAGACATGTATTTTATTGTCTTTCAAGTTACCGTTCTGGTGGGCTACTTCAAAATGTACACTATTTACATGTGTTAGCAGTTAAGATAATTTGCCTCTTAACATTGTTTCTTTCAGGAAGGAGAAAACACAAAATTCAAAAGTGAAAAGGGTACTCCAGAGGCCAATTTACAGGCATAATTGTCTTTAACACTGGCAGAACTTTTCTAAAAGTGTTTGAGTAAAGTTTGTGTCCTCAATGTTCAGGTAGTTTAATATGTATACTTTTATTTTTTTTTTTTATTTTTTTTTCTTGGTGGAACCGAGGATTGAACTCAGGTCCTTGCACTTGCCAGGGAAGCGTTTATTCCACTGAGCCATCTCCCCGGCCCAATATGTATACTTTTAAATACTAATTTTCTTGTCTCCTTTTTTCCCATTTTATTTTTTTTTCTGTCTTATCTCAGAATCACAATGAAGGAATTGATTAGAAGGTTTCTTGTAATTCATGAAATCTTATTTAAGTTATGTTGACTTGGAAGCACATATAGGACATCAGAGTAATAGTTGAAAATTAAAGTCTACATCTCAGCAGAAAATTCTGGATCAAAGATATCAGAATGAGGAATCATCTGTATAAAAATGGTAAATTAAGGTGTAGGGTCATGAATTCCCCTAGAATGGGGAAGAAGAGAAGAGACTTAAGAAAATTTAGTATTTAAGACATAGGCAGAGCAAGTGTTCCAGATCCTGATATATAATCACCGTCAAGTTATAGATAGACATATAAATGGTAGCTATACATACATGTGATGCTCAATAAAATGTACTGTTTCTATTTAAGGCAGTGGTATGCTAGTTTGTTTTACCAATCCTGCTGAGAACATGAAGACAGGTTAGACACACCAACATATCTGAGAGCAATGGGAATTTTAGAAAGCAGGAAGGACATGTGGGACTAAACTCCAAAAGAAAAGGAATCCAGAGAAGACATGGCATTTAGAATAAGTTTCTTCAAGGAATATTTGCATTTCAGAAACAATAACTGACAGACCCAAAGATTTATGCAGAAACTTTGGTTGTCTCACATGACTAAGAAAATTTATTGAAGTTTGAGACCCTGAAAGGATGACGAACCTTGATAAACACTTCAAGTTTCCATTTAGGATTTTGGAATAAAGTATATTCTATAAGTAATAATTAAATAAAAGTAGATAATTCCTTATAAGGACTAAAGTATAATTCTGTATCACTACATACCTTGATTGAATTAAGGGAATCTGAGCCTAATCTAAATGATTTGCATAATATACACTAAAGTATCTCTGGAAAATTATAATGTTCAGATTACAATTATCAATTGTGTTATTATCTAAAGAAAATGCATAAGAGTAAAACAAAAGAAAACATTGAAAAACATATAGAACTTCACCAAACAAAACAGTAGGAATTTGACAGTACTTGCTGTATTGCATAGCATTGTTTTTAAATTAGTTGTTTAGATTTTCAGTTATAAAAATGCAAAATTGGTTTCTACGAGTTACAAGAAATTAAAAAGAACAAGAAAAAGAATTAAGCATCAACTGCTCCCCTCTTCAGATCAGCAGAAATCAGCAGTACAATAATCTCAGCCATCCTACATACAGCACAAATATTTCTTCCCACACTCCACATCCTTTTCGTCCTCCCAGTGTCTCCTTCCCTTTGAACAGATTCTTTACCTTTAACAGTATCTATTGTACATATGAGATTTTATTTACTCTTTAAGATTCTTAAACTAGAGAGACATTATGATTACATATTCGGTTCTAATTTATTTCTCTTAAGAGTAAGGTTTCTAGTTGCATCTGTTCATGTAGAAAAGCCTCAAATTTATTTTTTATAGCTTAATAATACTTCATTGTATAAAAATGTCACATTGTTTTTATCCATTCCTCAGTTGATGGGCATTTGGGATGTTTCCAAGATTTAGCTATGACAAATTGTACTGCTTTAAACATAGGTGCACAGTATATTTTGGTGTTAATGCAATGTTTTCAGATTATTTAGAAAGATATCCAGGAGAGAAATAGTTGGGTTAAATAGACTTCCAATCATAGATTTCAAAGAGATTTCCACACTGATTTCCATAGTGGTTGTAGCAATGTACACTTCCACCAACAGTGGAGCAGGGTTCCTTTTTCTCCACAGCCCCTTCAGCATTTGCTATTGGTTGACTTCTTGATGAAAGCCATTCTTTCTGGAATAAGATGGTATCTGAATGTTCTTTTAATTTGCATCTCTTGAATGACCAATGGTGTTAAACATTTTTTCATGTATTTATTTGTCATTTGTATTTCTTTATCTGAGAAGAGTATATTCATCTCAGATGACCATTTTGTATTGGATATTTGAATTTTAGGGGCCTTTTACAAAATTTCTTTCTATGTTCTAGAAAGAAGTCATTTGTGTGAGGGATAGTTGGCTATAATTTTTTTCCCAATACATGAGTTTCCATTTTACTCTGTTGGTGGTGTCTTTTTATGTATAGAAAGTTTTCAAAAAGATGAGCTCTCAGTTGCTGATTCTTTGAAGTATTTCCCATGTGGTTTTGTTTTTGTTCCTGAACTCTACCTAACCCTAGGTATTTAAGACTTATACCTACTTTCTCTTACAGAAGGTTTAGAGTTTCATTTTGCATATTTAAATCTTTGATGCATTTTTGACTATTTTTTGTACATGGTGAGAGACACGAGTCTAACTTTAACTTTCAGCATGTGGAAAGACATTTTTTCCTTTTTCTTGGGTGAATTAATAACCCTATTGATTAAAGAGGCTATCTTTCTTCCAATGAATGTTTGGTCCCTTGTCAAAGATAAGGTGGGTGAATGTGTTTGTAGTTGTGTCTGCATCTTGTAGTCTGTTCCATTGATCCTTAGGTTTGTTTTTTTTTTGTGCCAGAACTATGCTTCTTATAACACAATAGTTTTATAGTATAATTTCAAGTCAGGAATTCTGATGCCTCCTGCCTTGTCTTCGTTGCTCAGGATTTCATTTGCTATTCTAGATTCCTTCTGGTTCCAGATGAAATTTTAAAAATGGTTTTTGTACATCTATGAGGTATACTAATAATATTTTAATTGGGATTGCATTGAATCTGTAGAACAATTTTGGGACTATGGCCATTTTCACACTGTAGGTTGATCTTATCCAGGACCAAGGAATATCTTTCCATTCTCAGAAATCCTCTTCAATCTCTTTTCTCAGAGTACTGTAATTTTCATGTATAAATATTTTGCTTTCTTTGTGAGATTACTAAGTATTTCATTTTTTTGGCTGTTATTGTGAAAGGTGTCATTTCCATAATTTCTTTTTCAGTGCAGTCAATATTTGTATACAGAAATGCTATTGATTTTTGAGTGTTGACTTTGTATTCTACTACATTACTGAATTTGCTTATTAAATGTACAAGTTTCTTGGTTGAGTTCTTGGGGTCTTCTATGTAGAGTATCATGTCATCTGCAAGTAATGATAATTTTACTTATTTCTTTTCAATCATTATTCTTTTTATTTCCCTCTAAGTCTAATTGCTCTGGCTGCCACTTCTGGAACCATATTGAATACGAGTGTTGATAGTGTGCATCCTTGTCTTGTTCTTGTTTTTGAAGGGAAGGTTTTCAATTTCTGTCCATTTAGTTTTATTTTGGCTATTGGTTTGTCATACATGGATTTTATTAGGTTGAGGTAAAGATGATCTATTATGATTTTCTGAAGTTTTTGGTCATGAATAAGTGTTGGGCTTTGCCAAAAGCTTTTTCTGCATTTATTGAGAGGATCATGTAATTTTTTGCCTTTGCCTCTGTTGATAAGTGTAGGAGACACTTCTGGGTCTTCATCTTGGTCCAAGAAGCTAATATTTGTAAGCCCAAAGTTACTTTATTGGTATCTCATCAAGTTGATTCCAATCTACCACTTACAATGAAACCCATGGCGAAAATGAAGACACTAAATTATATTTTCAATCATCGGGGAGTCAAGGGGCTCTAAGTCCATCCACAAAGATGGTTTTCTGGAACCGAGAGTGACCCAGGGCCTCACCCGGTTTTTATTCAGTGGGGGAGTGGCTTGAGGAGGATTGACTGAGAATTGTGGGAAGTAGGTGATCATTGTGAGCTGAGCTAGGTGGAAGATTAGCCTGTGGTTCTTTTTATTGCTTGAGTCTTTCTCTGGTTTTGTTAACAGAATAATTGCCTCCAGAAATGAGTTTGGCAAAATTGCTTCCCTTTCAATTTCATTGAAAAGTTTGATAATAATTGTCAATAAATTTTCTCTATATTTTTTGTGGAATTCAGCTGTGAATCCATCAGGTCCTGGGCTTTTCTTTGTCGGTAGGTTTTTTTTAAATTTCATATTCTATTTCATTGACTTATATTGGGCTACTCAGCATAAGGTCCGATATGCAGAGAGGATATGCATAAAGAGTAATCTGCATTATATAGTATCTAATGTTCTGAAAAGTCTGGTATTTCAGCTTTGATGTAGTCTTTCAAGCCCCAGGAAGTCATAGCTTCTATCTTGAGGCTCAATCCCAGTTGGTGGCATGGAGCCTTAGCTCTACCATCCTGTCTTGACCAGGCTCACATTAAAGAGCAGCAGGTATAGGTTACCAGGGGAACACTCATGCCACCTTCAAAGACTATCACCAGCACCTCAGCTAGACCAATATACATTGCTTAATGCCAAATTAAGGATAGACAGAAGTTGTAGCCAGCTCTGTACAGGAAAATATGAGGAAATAGGGTCAGGCTTAGTCAAAATGGAGACAGTCGCTCTTCTTTCAAGGAGAGCAGCTCAGGTGGTCCTCCACAGATAAGGTGTATTACATTTATGTATTTGTATATATTTTAGCATCCCTGCATTCCTCAGATGAATCTTACTTGGTCATGATGTGTAATCTTCTTGTTGATTTGCTGGATTCTATTTGCTGGGATTTTAATAAGGATTTTGGCATGTATGTTCATTAGGGAGATTGGCCTGTGGTTCTCTTTATTGCTTGAGTCTTTCTCTGGTTTTGTTAACAGAATAATTGCCTCCAGAAATGAGTTTGGCAAAATTGCTTCCCTTTCAATTGCATTGAAAAGTTTGATAATGATTTTCAATAAATTTTCTCTATATTTTTTGTGGAATTCAGCTGTGAATCCATCAGGTCTTGGGTTTTTCTTTGTCAGTAGGTGTTTTTAAATTTTCATATTCTATTTCATTGACTTATATTGGGTTACTCAGCATTTTTATATCTTCTTGATTCAGCCTTGATAATTCATATATATCAAGGAATCTTTCCATTTCTTCTTCATTTTCCATCTTCTGAGGTCAAGATTTTGGAAGTAGGTATTGATTATCTTCTGAATTTCTACAGGGACTGTAGTGATTTCACCAGTTTTCTTTCGTTATTGCATGAATTTGAATTTTTTCTTTCCTGTTTTTGATAATGTTGGCTAGGTGGTTACCAATTTTATTCATACTCTTAAAGAAAAAATGAATTTAAGTTGAACTATTGCAAACTGTGCTGCTATGAACATGGGTGTATATCTGTCATTGTGGTATGATACTTTCAATTATCTTGGGAAGATGCCCAGAAAAGTAATAGCTGGGCCAATGTGATTTCTAATCCTACTTTTTGGAGGTATATAAACATTGATTTCTATAGTAGTTATACCAGCTTACATTCCTATTAACAATGGAGAGGTAGTCATCTTTCTCCACAGCTCCTTCAGTATTTGTGACTGATTGGTTTCTTGATGATAGCCATTCTTTTTGGAGTGAGGTGGAGTCTCAGAATCATTTTAATTTGCATATCTCTAATAACCAGCAATATTGAACTTTTTCATATTGCCATTTTTATTTCATCTGAGAATCAGGTATTTGTTTCAGATGTCAAATTTTATTGAGTTTGGATTTGAAGATTAGGTTTTTAAATTCTTTATGTTTCAGATATAAGTCCTTTGAGGGACAACTGGCTCTATATTTCTTTCCCATTCTGTTGATTCTCTTTCACTCGGCTGTTGATTTCTTTCTTTTTCTTTTAATGTATTTAGTACAGTGTCTACAGCGTCTCACTACATAGATTGGATTCATAGTGATTCTCCTGTTTTCAGTCTCCCAAGTGCTGGGATTACAGGTGTGCGCTACCATTCCCAGTCTCACTCTGTCTCAGTGCACCCTGGGTGCAGGGCAGGCATGGCACCATGGGGATGGATTCCTGGTCCCTGCACTCTGCCTTAGCACGTGCTTTAATCTGCTGAGCTAACTGACTCGCCCTTCTACTGTTGATTTCTTTTTCTGTGCAAAACATTTTTAATAAAATGAGATCCCATTTATTGATTCTTCATATTATTTCCCATGTGATCTGTGTTTCTTAATGAAATGCCTACACTTATATCTTTAACATTTCATGCTATTCTCTCTTTTCCTGAAGATTTTAATATTTTATTTTGATATTAAATGTTAAATATTGTAATATTGTTGATTCATTTTAATTTTAGTTTAGTGCATGGTAATACTTGACATGGGTCTAGTTTTAATCTTTGGCATGTGGACGGTCAATTTCTCCAACACTGTTTGTTAAACAGGCCATCTTTCTTCCAGTCAATGTCTTTGACCCCTTTGTAAAACATAGTTTAGCCAAGTGAGTTGGAGTTCTCTGCATTTTCTAGTTCATTCCAATGATACTCAGGTCTGTATTATTTTTGCAAATATCATGGAGTTTATAGCACAGTCATTTTGTGTTAATTTAAGGTATAATTTCAAATCAGGGATTGTGATACACCCTTTCTTGCCTTTGTTCCTAAGAATTGTGTTTGCCATTCCAGGTATCTCTCTTTTTGTTTTTCTTTTTGTTTTAATATGTTTGATTGTTACATGATCTCACTATGAAGCTAGGACTCAGGGTGATTCTCCTCTTTCAGCCTTCCCAGCCCTGGGATTACAGGCTTGTGCCACCATGCCCAGAATCTGGCCAGCTCAGCCAGTCCAAGGGGCAGGGCTGGCCCTATATGTGATGCCCGGTATCTAAGCATGATCCCTGTGTTTGCCTAAACTTGCCTAAGCCGGTGCTTTAGCCTGCTGAGCTAACTCACCCACCCCTCTAGGTCTCCTCTGATGCCAAATACATTTTGAGAATGTTTTCTTTAGTTCGGTGACATGTGAAAATGGTATTCATATTATGATTGCACAAAACCTGTGTAAGGATTTTGAGAGTAAGGCCATTTTTATTCCATTGTTTTTCTCTTGTCCATGAACAAGAAATAGCTTTCCATTGTCTGATATTCCCTGAAATATCCTTTTTCAGAGTACTATAATTTTCAATGTATAGAGATTTCACTTCTTTTGTTTAACTGTTTTCTAAGTATTTCTTTTTATTTGGATGTTATTGTAGTTTTATTATCTTATTTTATTTTTGTTTGTATCAGGGTTCAATCTCTCAGGACCTTGTGGTTGCCAGGCAGGTGCTTATACCACTGAACTAGTCCCTTCCCCCAGGATGCTATTATAAATGTTCTGGTTTCCTTAATTTCCTTTTTAGCGAGTTTATTGTTTGTGTACAGGAATGTTATTGATTTTTGAGTGTTGAATTTGTATCCAGGTACGATACTGCATTTGACTATTAAATATACAAATCTTTTGGTGGATGTTTTATGGAACTTTTGTGTAGAATATCTTGTCATCTATGAATAATGATAAGTTAATTTACTCAATTCCTATCCTTATTTCTTTTAATTCTTTCTCTTGTCTAACTGCTCTGCCCATTATTTCCACAGTTATATTGAATAAGAATGGGGACTGTGGGCATCCTTGTTTTGCTCCTAATTTTATAAAGAAAGCTTTCAGTTGTTGAATATGATGTTGATTATTGATTTTTAATAGATGAATTTTATCAGATTGAGAAAAATAACATTCACTTCAATTTTGTGAGGGTTTTTTATAATAAGTGAGTTTTGGACTTTGTCAAAAGCTTCGTCTGTGTCTATTGAGGTGATCATGTAGTTTTTGTCTCTGGTCCAGTTAATACTGAGTATTAAATTTATTGATTTTTGTATATTGAAACATCTCTGATTCCCTGGGATTAATCCTACATGTTCATAGTGTACAACACTGATAATATGTTGCATCCTATTTGCCAGTATCTTATATGGGATTTTTGTTTTTATGTTCATTAGGGAGATTGGCCTGTAGTTTTGGTTTTTGTTTTTTGTTTTTTGTTTTTAGTTGGGGACTTCTGTGATATTGGTGTCAGGGTAATCCTTGCTTTCAGGAATGATTTTGGAAGTATTTCTTCAAAAAATTAGATGAAATTCTTTAATAAATTTAATTTAAGTTATTTAATAAATTTTAAATTCTTTAATTCTTTTAAACTTAATTGAATTGTGAATAGTTTAACATTAGTGACACCAGATCTCTAAATTTCTTGTAGAATCTGTCAGTGGTAAATCTGTCATAGCCTAGACTTTCCTTTATGGTAAGATTTTAATATCATAATAAGATTACAATATCATTGACTGATTTATGAGCTTGTTTAGAATACTTAAATCTTGATTTGATTTTGTCAATTCAAATGTCTAAGAATCTGTCCATTTCTTCTGCACTTTCCATATTATTAGAGTAAGAGTTCTCAAAGTAGGTACTGATGATTTAAATTTCTATAGGATCCATTGTGATTTCACCCTTTTCATTCATAATTAGTTGAATTTGAGTTCTTTCTTTCCTTTGTTTGGTAAGTTTGCTAGGGGCTTATTATCCCTACCTAATCTTTCCAAAAGCAACTCTCAGATACATTGATTCTTTGTATATTTTTCTTAGGCTTAATTGCATTCATTTCTTTTCTGAACTTCATAACTTCTTTTCTCATTTGAGGTTTGGATTTCATATGTTTCTATTTTTCTAAGAGTTTGAGGTTCAACATAAAGTTGATTACTTTAGCTTGTTCAATTTTCATGATGTGAAAATTCATTCCTATTTATTTCCCTCATGGAATTGCTTTCATTGAGTCTCATAAGTTCCAGAATGCTGTATTAACATTGTCATTTAATTCTAGATACTGTTTAATTTCTTCTTCAATTTTCTCTGTTTCCATTGTTTATTCAGGTGGGTGTTGTTTAATTTCCAGGTGTTTATGTGGTTTATTTTATTATTGATTAGCAATTTCACTACAGTATTTTCTGATAATATGCATAGGACAAATTCAATTACCTTTGCATTTACTTAAGCATGTCCAATTGGCAAATATGTGGCATATATTGAAGAATATCCCGTGTGTAGCTGAGAAGAATGTGTATTCTGATGTTGTGAGTTGGAACACTATATACATCTACTCAGTCCATTTATTCATTGGCATGGTTTAATTTTGGCTTTTTTCAATTTTTAAAAAGTTTTTATTAAATTATATAGTCTTGAAAGAAGTCACAATAGTTAACACACTTGAGTGCACTGTGTACACCACCAACCCAAATAGATTGATTTCAGAATTTTTGTAAATAAAAAAATAAACATATTTACAGAGGAAAACAAAAACCCATCAGGATGTGACATGTTTAAGCTGTCATCTAGTCTCTGGGGTTGAGGGTTACATATACCTGCAGCATTACATAGAGGATTAATGATTTTATGAGGTTAAAAAGTTGATCACTGAAGAAGTTAGTTGTAATATAGTAACCATTGTTAACCACAGTTTTTTTTTCTTCTCAACAAGAATTTACACACAAAGCTTCATTTCTCTCTTATTAGGTTTACTATAGGTAAAAGTATAAAAATTTCTGAAATCCTCACTAGAACCATCAAAGGAATACAACTATTGATGTTGCAAAAAGGACTATAAAACTACAGACATAAATTGTCATACAGTTTGTGCTACTTGTCCTCCAAAATTGTGCAGATTCTTTATTTACCCACCAGGAACAAAAAAGAAGTCTGCTTCTTTAGAAATCATTTTCAAAGTCTTATCTTTCTAGAAAATGTATTTCTAGAACAATGAATTTTCCACAATGGGGGGAGGGTTTATTCTTCTGCATTATAAAAATATTTCCACATTAAAGCTTTCTATATTTTAGGGAATACTTCGACCTCTGATCAAAAGGCAAGTCTGTAAAGCTGACCAGCTGGCTGCAGGGAAAAGAGCAGGCGTGCCCACCCCCTCCCAGACAGCCCTGTGCAAAGAACAGCAAAAAGCAAGTTGCCTGAAATCCGGTCAGGCCCCAAACCCAGTCTCAGTTTGACTTGGAAAATGCAGGCCAAAATAAGGCTGAGCAGAAGACAAAATGTTCATGTCTGCCACTCTGGAACGCGGTGGGATCCTAGAAGGCCGCTCTGTCCACCAGACCCCATGCTGCGGACTGACTGCAGGGTGCAGAGCATATTGTGCAAGACTACCTGCTCACTCCGAGCAGCATTCAGGGCTAACTGCTGGGCGCAGAGACGCGGGACCTGCTGGGTAGCCTCGTGGGATTCGGTCCTGAGGAGCTCAGAGAGGGAGAACACTGTAGGAGTACTGTTTCCCCAGGCAACTCCAAGTCCTCAAAGAGCGTTGTCAATGATGTCTGCATCTTCAGGCTGGTCCATGGGGGAGCGGGAGAGCATGTCTTGACCCATTGCATGCTCCTGAGGATATTTCTGGGAAAACATTTGTGGAAAATTAAGATTTCTTACATCAGTCAAAGTCCGGAAACTTTCCATCTGAGTGCTGAATGGGTACAGCAATTCAAAGAGAATCAGGCTTTAGGAAAAGATGACCACTTTATGACAGTAGCTGTTTCCTTGGATCTGCTCGGAGCTCATATAGAGTTTGGTCCCCACCTGCCCCGTGTGTGTGGTGTACGCTGGCATGGGGGTCAGCACTGTCTGCTCGTCCTTGTCCTGATCCATGACAGTCATCAATCCAAAGTCTCCAACCTTGACCATGTCCTCCAGGGTGAAGCATATGTTTGAAGGAGTTTCAGGTCCCTGTGCATGAGCCCTTTACTGTGTAGAAACTCCACGGCCTCGGCGATCTGCGGGAAGATGTGCAGTCACTCTCCACGCTCCTGATCCTCCAGCCTGCACCGCTGGTTCATCCAGTCCTTGAGGTTTTCTTTTCAGCACAGCTGCATCTGAATGTAAAGATACACCTTCGAAGAGCTGGGCTGGAGTTTCAGTGAGATCTAAACTTAAAGGGGTTGGTCGTGGAGGAGAAATGGACAGTGTGGCTTCTGAAGATTTGTTGCTGGAGGACTGGAAGGCAGTGAACTTACTAGCACAATGTTTGCCAATATGCACCTGGTTAGTTTTGAGCTCTTCTTTACCAGTCATGTTATCACAGCCAGAATCCTCAAACAATATGGAAGAGGACATCTCCCTTGATCTTTTGTTAAGAGAAGCCTCTAAAGGACAGAATTCAAAGAAGTGTGCCTCACCATTCCTGTCCATGGTGCCATCGTCCACGTCACAGTCTTTGAGGCAACTGTCCTGCAGGTGTTTGCTGCATCCTCTGACCCACTGCTGCCTCCACAGTCAGCTCTTGACAGTTCCAGCGGGAAGAACTTGCTGTCAGAGGAGCTTGCTTGGTCACAGGAAATCCCCACAGAGAAGGACCTGTTTCTCTGCAGCAAAGGCACAATGATCTCGACATGCTCCTTTGTGGACAAGGGATCCATCGTGCGGATCTTAACAGATGGTGCATCCACTGAGCTAAGAGAGCTGAGTGGCCAGTCTGTGCTCTCGTATTTCAGCCAGATTTTGCCCATCTTTTCTTTCCACTTCTCTGGTGCTTCCAGCCAGGCTGTGAAATACCTCACAATTCCAGGATGCTTGAGTTTGGCTAAAGCTTTAAGTTCACGCATCACCTTTTCAGGAGCCAATTCCCTGTTGGACAGCCAGATTCTCTTAATGGGATAATTGCAGTCATCTACTTTGTTTCTGGCTTCAAAGACAACTGCAAAGCCACAGCAACCCATGCCCTGGATTGGTTCAAAATCTGTTAGGTATCGTGACACATATCCAGAGTTCTTTATGTTATTCCAGCTACTGTCACTGGCTTCACCACTTACAGAATCATATTTAAATTTAATTTAACTTTATTTATGCATTTATTTTATTATTTATTTCTTTATTTCTGGCAGAACCAGGGATTGAACTCAGGCTCTTGCATTTGTGAGGCAAGCGCTTATTCTACTGAGTCATTACTCCTGCTTCCATATTTAGTTTTAGTTTGACACTGAGTATCAGATTCCTTCCTTCGTCCGTGAGGCCGAGGCCAGAACAGTCTGTGCACTATAAATGTTGTTGCTACGATGCAGAACAGGATGGTTCTGACTATTTCTTTACAGCAGTGTAAAAGAAGAACAGGGTCCTTTTTGCAGATATTCTTGCTGCAACCTGGGCATCAAAGAATCTGACCATGATCTGTGTGCTTCATTTGTTTTGTTTCCTCTTATAGCATGGTAGGTAATAAGCATTATTATATGTGTACTGTAAGATTGAAAGTGTGTCATTAGTGTATTCTTAAGAGAAAATTTATTGGTACTAAGACATTTGTCAAATTCATCAAACCCTACCAAGACTGGAGTTCTGGAAGGAAAATGAATTAAGGGCTTCCATTTGATGATTGTCAAAGGAATAATTGTGTTTTCAGTAGACTCCAAGGCCTTGGGGTTTATGGGGAACTTTTCTGAAATTCTGATGGAATTTCAGGTACAGATACAGGTGGCCTCTGTACATTTGCAAGGACACACTGTTTTCTGGTGCTCCTTGGGCAGCTTCTACGATATCTTCTTCATCTTCCAAAACATCCTCATTAGATACATAACTTGTGTCATCAAAGAGGCTTATGGGGATGACTTTCCCATCCTTAAGCAAGCAGGCAGATGCAACTTGAGTACAAAAGTGGTATTCCCTTGGGTCAGGAGATAACTTATTAGAATAAAGGTTTGCCTGGCAAGCGCAGGGTCTGGAGTTCAATCCCCAGTACTGGGAAAAAAAACAACTATTCCCACTCTAGATGTCCTCCCTTCTTACAGAATGCCATAACCTTCCAGTCAGCAACTGAGACTTTTATGACAGTGTCCAGAATGGTAAATTCCTGTTCTTCCACATCTGAAATAATTTTAGACTCTGTTTCCACTAGTCTTAAAGGTGCTCTCAATAAATCTGGATCTAGTTTCCATGTCTGGAAAGTGTCTGAAACTCAAAGTGGCCAGCACTGAAATTACACTTCTCACTTCCACTCCAAGGCCAGACAGCTCTGACAATCTTTTGCATGCATTGCAGAAGTAGGATGTCCTCTTTCTCTTGCATTTCATTGCTGACCCACTGGCGACAGCCCAAGGTAGAATAGATATACCTCAACTTTCCACTGTATGCACTGAGGCCATATGTAGTGAGAAATGTTCCTCCAATCAGAACAACATCATCTCCAAATTTATAAGAAGATTCAAGAAGGGATTCAACTGTGAGAAGAATAGTTTTCAAGCTTTTGCGGTCTCAGTCCCACTAGAAGAGGTCTCCATCTACAGAAAGAATGATCATCTGATTCCCAAACAAAACCAAGGAGCCAGATCGCACGTCCAAGTCTCACTGCTTCTTACCAAGATTCTCAGCATCCAAAGAGGGGATTCACCCATCTAAAGTGCTGTTAATTACTAGTGATCTGCTCCACAGCTGCAGCTTGGTGTCCTCTTCTGGGTCCGTACCCTTGGCTTCTGCTCGCGCGCCACCACCTGCAGCGCCTCGGTATTCTCCACCATCACTTTGGCCTCTGCCACAGCCCCTGACGCTGGTCCTTGTGCTGCCGAGGTGGGGGCAGCCACGGTCCCCAGGGCAAAGGACACGTCCGCTCTAGGGGCCCAGAGTTTGCGTGTGTGCTCCTCTGCTACAGTACCAGTCGCTAGCCGCAGCAGTAGCTGGCGCATTGCAGTGCCCCTGTCAGCGGCCCGGGTTAGGCAGCATGCTCTGTCAGTGGTTGGCCCCGCACACGGGCATGGAGGCACATCTGTGGGGCCTGCTTTTCCATCCACTCCAAACTTCAGACACGTTAGCGAGCCTGCTGGCACCCACACGGAATGAACAGCCAGTGGCATTCTCCGGCTCATGTTTCAGCCCCTTAATTTTGATATGTTTTTATTGATGTTTGTCAAGTTGTTCAATATAATTGTAGTAGCGTGATATTAAGGTCTCTCATTTCACTTGTGTTAGTGCTTACTTGAGTTTTCATGTCTGGTAATATTTGCTTTATGTAGTTGGGTGCACCAGTATTTGGTGCAGCTCTTTTTGAAGTCTTCTTTTATCAAGTACATAGTGACCTTCTTTGTCTCTTTTCAGCAGTCTTGGCTTGATCTTCACATCGTCTGCAAATAAAATTGCTACCCCTGCTGCTTTCTAGGATGCTGTCATATGGAGTATTTCTTTTGACTGTCAGTATGTAATTTTTTTGAGTTAAAAGTGGTTTGTTTGTTTGTTTTTGAATGTAGCATATCGTTTGATCTTGCTTCTCACTTCATTCTGCCAGTCTATTTCTTTTCATTGGTGAATTGAGATTATTTACATTGATGGTTACAACAGATAATGGCTTATGGTACTCATTATTTTACTGTTGTTTTCCTGCCTTTGTTCCCTTTTCAATTCCTTGCCCTGCCTGGTGGTTTCTTTCTATCGATTTTCTTGTGCTTATCACCATTTTCTCTTTCTAATATACCCTTGAGAGCATTTTGAAGAGTTAGTTTGGTGGTCATGAATTTTTGTGTTCTTTTTTGTCTTAGATGTATCTTATTCATGGATTTTGAAAGATACTTTTTGCAGGGTACATCAGTCTGGGTTAGAGGTTATTTTCTTTTATGGCTTAAAACACATCCCATGGCTTGAAACACATCCCTCTAAACTCTTTCACTTAAGAATTTGTCTTGAAATGTCTGCTATGTGTTTGTCGATTTACTTTATACTTCATTTTCCTCCCTCTAACTGCTTCCAATATTCTGTTCTGCTAAATTTCTGGTTCCATGATTATTATGTCCATTGGTCTACATTTAGCTTGCTTTTGGCTGTTTGGCATTTTATATGCTTTATTTACATTTCAAATTTCCATCCACATATCGGAAGTTTTCTGCAATGTTATGTAAAAAAATTTTATGGCATTCGTGCATGCTCATTTTTCTCATTACTCTAATTAATCTGACATTTTTTCCTTTGTTTCAGCTTATAGGTGTTGAGTTGCTTTTTCATGGTCTGTTCGTATTTTAAATATTTTTTTCTTTTCATGTTTGATATCTGCAATTGTGTCTTCTAGAACTGATATTGTATCCTCATTTTCTTTCAATCTACTTTACATAATATCAGTGGGGATCTTAGTCTCCTAAATTTCTGTTTTAATATGCTTCATGAACTTCATTTTCTGATTATGAGTATTCATACATTCCATCATTTTCTTATGCTTTTTAAAAAAATTCTGCATCTTCCCCAGTGTCTTCTGTTTTGATTATCACTTATTTTGTACCAGAGAGATTAATTTTTTATAGTCTCTTCTATTTTTTTCACTTCTATTGCTATCATTTCAGAAAGTTCCAGGGGTTGACCACTGATTTCCTCTGTCTTATCTTTCACTGGACTCATCCTGGGTGTACTGGGGTTCCCAGGTTGTACTTTCATTTTGTGGCTTGTCATTTTGTATTTTTATTTTTTTCTTTCTTTTTTTCATGATTTTATTGATAAACAGACAGCAATGAGACAGTTTCAAATCAAACCGGTAGGACGGTTTCAATAACTAACACACTGCATATATACTTCTTAGTGGTTAATTGTTGTTCAAGATGCAGACTTGAGATCCTATTTACAAACACGATTAGAAAAAATCATTCTATTCATTAAGAGAATGTAACTATATATCTATCCTAACCACTTTGAATACACAGATACAACATGGACATTCATCTGTATACCCCTTTATTTCTAATTTCCATTATATGAATATTATAGGTGTGTAAACTCAGCAAAATATTCTAAAAGAGTCCAGCAGCCCATAATAGCATTGGGACTTCCCTTAAACTGGCAATGTCAGAAATTCTTGACCCTAGTCCCCCACAGCTCAACATAACAGCATGGCTTTACTTCCTATATTTTGTCTCCATACTTTTCTACTGGATGGTTAAGACCAAGGTAAAGCAGGACTTATGCAACAAGGGTTGTAGCTTTTGGATTGAGAAGGTCAGTGACATCCCCTCGGGATTTATCCTGAGATCCTGTACCTCAGATTGTAGAACCTTTGTCAGTGTCAGCCATGTGGATGAGTCACAGCCATTGCTTGGCCAATGTGCTCTCTGTGAAAGACTGAGAGAGTGTTTTCTCTCCATGTGACTCTCCTTAGGCACACTCTACATCATCGATCACTTTCCTCTTTGGCCCCATAAACTTCTTGATCAGAAAATTTGGGACACTACTGAGGTACATGATGTTACAGTACAAGTTCTCACATGTCCTGAGTCTTAACTGACCTTAGAAGGTTAGGGCCAAAATGTTGGCTTTCCTTGTAGCCCTCCTTTTTCTCTAATTTGGTCTGCAAACTTAGGTTGTTAAGCATCCAGAAGACAAGCTTATTGTTATTATCAAACGATTTAGGCTATTAAGCTTAACCTCACTATCTCTCTGCATTTCAAACATCTTAGACATAATAAGGAACAGGTGTTTTTCATCAAGTATTGATATATTGAACTTTAAGTCCCTACATAATATGATAAAAACATTTAAAAATTAGATTATATTTTAAAAATAGGATAAAGAATTATATACTTCTCTTCTTTGCACATAAGTCCAAAATTTTCACTATATACAATCTTGAAGTATGACCGTCCCACAGGAAAAGGGACTCCTTTTCCTGTCTCTTGCTTTCATTCAACACCCCCTTCTTCTTGAACATCCACCTACTTGAGAGACATCATAGCAGTAACTGGTATGTCATGACAAGTAGCCCATATTCAGAATACCAGAATGACAGGAACTCCAAACATGAAACTACTATTACAATTTATCATCTGCAGTGCAGTAGCTTAGTTCACAGGTATCAGTATATATAGTTAGTCAGGATGAGAATCTTTTCTTTTTTTAAATTATATTTATTTATTTCTGTGTGTGTGTGTGTGTGTGTGTGTGTGTGTAGTCAGCTCAGCCCACCAGGGGGCGGGGCTGGCTGGCATGTGGTGCTGGGGTATCGAACCGAGGTCCGTGAGCTTTGTTGAGCTTGTTCTAAGTAGGTGCCTTAGACCACTGAGCCATCTCACCAGCCCGAATCTTTTCAATTAACTGATAGATTAACAAATCTTCTAGAGATTCTCAGGATCATTGCCTCGCTCATCTTTTACATATAACTGTATGGCTTGACATTGTCATGTTTCCTAGCTCTTCTCCTTTACCTCTCTTGATTAGTTCTTGAGATCCTTCTTTCCTTTTACTTGTATTATATCTTTCTATTTGCATTTCCTCTTTTGAGTTCTTATGCTAGGGAGATGATACGATATTTACACATGTGTTTCTGGTTTATTTCACTTATGAGTATATGTTCAAGTGGCATCCATTTCAATATAAAGGCTTGCAGTTTATCATTCTTAATAGATGAATAATACTTCATTGTGTAAAAAATACCACATCTATTTCAACCATTCCTCAGGGGATGGGCATCTTGGTTGTTTCCAAGATTTGGCTATCACAAATTATGCTGCTAAAAACATAGGCACACATATATCCTTATGATACGATGTTTTCAGATCCTCTGGGAAAATTCCCAGTAGAGGAATAGCTGGTTTAAAGGGGATTTCCAGACCAACTTTTCTAAGGAGTCTCCATACTGATTT
>NW_004524693.1:2732529-2734100 GCF_000260255.1 Octodon degus
GTGAGATGATATCTCCATGTGGTTTTAGTTTGCATTTCACGAATGGCTAGTGATGTGGAGCATTTCTTCATATATTTACTTGCTTCTTTAATTTCTTCCTCTAAGAAGTGTGTGTTCATCTCGGATGCCCATTTCTGGATTGGGTTTTTAAATTTTGGAACCCTATTGTTTTTTAGGTCTTTATGAATTCTAGAGAGTAGACCATTGTCTGAGTCCTTATTTGTCATGATTTTTTCCAAATTTGTGGGTTGCCTTGTAACTTTGTTGGTAATTTCTTTTGACGTGAAAAAACTTCTCAGTAATCCGGGGAGATTTAGTGTCTCTGCTTTAAGGTTTAGATCTTTAATCCATTTTGACTTTAGATTAGTGCATGGTGATAGACCTGGGCCAAGTATGAGTTTTTGGCATGTAGAGCCAGTTTTTCCAGCACCATTTGCTAAAGAAGCTATCTTTCTTCCAGTGAGTATGTTTGGCTCCGTTGTCAAAGATAAGGTGGCTGAGTGTGTTCATAGGGGCTTCAGTGTCGTCTAATCTATTCCCTTGATCCCCAGGTCGATTTTGATGCCAGTACCATGCTGATTTTATCACAGTAGCCTTGTAGTATAATTTCAAGTCAGGAATAGTAATGCCACCTGCCTTCTCTTTATTGCCCAGAATTGCCTTTGCTATTCTACGTCTTTTCTGGTTCCAGATAAATTTTAGGAATGACTTTTCTATGTCTGTGAGATATGTCTGTGGTATTCTGATAGGGATTGCATTAAATCTGTACAGCAATTTTGGGAGTATGACCATCTTCACAGTGTTGGTTCTACCTATCCAGGAGCATGGATTATCTTTCCATTTTCTGAAAACCTGTATGATTTCTTTTTTAAGAGTCCTGTAGTTTTTCTTGCAAAGATCTTTGACTTCTTTAGTTAGGTTAAATCCAAGGTGTTTCATTTTCTTCGGTGCTATTGTAAAAGGTATTGTTTCTGTAATTTCCCTTTCAGTGTGTTTGCTGTCTGTGTAGAGGAAGGCTATTGACTTTTGGGTATTGACTTTATAACCTGCTATGCTACTGAATTTCTGTGTTAAATCTAGTAGCTTCTTAGTGGAGTTTTTTTGGGTCTTCTAACTAAATTATCATGTCCTCTGCAAATAATGATAATTTAACTTCTTCTTTGCCTATTCTTATTCCTTTTATTTATTTCTCTTGTCTAATGGCTGTAGCTAATCATTCCAGAATTATATTGAATAGGAGTGGTTATAGAGGACATCCTTGTCTTGTACCTGATCGAAGAGTAAAAGATTTCAGGTTTTTCCCCATTTAGGATTATGTTAATCTTTGGGTTTTCATAAATGGATATTACCAGATAGAAGTGAGGCCATGTATTCCAATTTTCTGTAGGACTTTGAACATGAATGAGTGTTGGACTTTGTCAAAAGCCTTTTCTGCATCAATAGAGATGATAATATGGTGTTTAGTTTTCACTCTATTGATATAGTGTATTACATTGATAGATTTTCGAATATTGAACCATCCTTGCATCCCTGAGATGAATCCTACCTGGTCATGGTGTATGATCTTCTTG
>NW_004524693.1:2752190-2775100 GCF_000260255.1 Octodon degus
AGTGCAGATGTTATTAATTCAGGGATTTCTTTTTTCATTTCCTATCTGAGGTCTTCTATATCTTTCTGCAGCTGTTTTATTTCAGAAGCGGTTGATTCATTGCTTTCAGCTTTGTGATTTCCATTTTGTTCTGTGTTAGTGTTCTCTGCATTTGTTACGGGTGGGCTTGGGTTCTGCGGTTGCATTTTTTTCCTTATCTTCATTTTGTGTAGCACTTTTTTCTGCCCTTTGTTGTAGATCTTTGCTGTAGTTATAACCTTCACACGTACTTAAGTTCAGGTGGAGCTCTACAGAGTTTGGACTTTTCCAGCTGCGTCTGTCTTAGGACTGGCTGCTGTGCTCAGCCCCTTCCCGCTGTGGACCTGGACTAGGATAGGGTCTGGTTGTTCCTGGAACTGGGTAGAAATTCCTACTGTGTGGGAGGTTTTGTGGAGGTACTGCGGAGTGGTGGGGGGCGGCCTGAGGCGGTGGGAGAGGGTCCTGCCCACACTGCGCCTAGGCTGGGACTGTTCCCACCGGTGCAGGGTAGCAGAAAGCTCTCCACACACTCACCGGACCTGGGCTAGGACTGAGTCTGGGGGTTCCTGGAAGTCGGCAGAAATTCCTACTCGGTGGGAAGGGTGTGGGAGGTATGGCGGAGTGGTGGGGGCGGCCTGAGTGGTTAGAAAGTGTCCGGCCCATGCTGCGCCTGGGCTGGGACTGGTCCCGCCAGCGCAGGGTAGCAGGAAGCTCTCCACACACTCACCGGATCTGGCCTAGGACTGTTGTTAATCTTGTAGAATATTTTTTGGTCTTAAATATTGTTTTCTTCTATTGAAGACTTATTGTATCTTTTTGGTTTCGTAAGCAACAGCAGTAGGACTTTAATATGCAATTAAATTCCACTTCCACCCTAGTGGACCTTAATGTAAAATTCTGTAATATCTGTCTTTAAAAAACCAGCTTATATTTAGAAAATATACATGTCTATTAATATATCACATGACCTCTACTGGTAGTTAAAAATGAGAATAGATCACCAGCCATTTTTTAAGTCTTGAGAGATAGATTTCACAGAGATGAACTGGCTCCAGTTCGTCTCTATATTTTAAAGGAAGTGTTACCCTTGGTTCTGTCTCAGCTTCCTTTCTTTACTTTCCTTCCATTGATGAGAAGGAAATATTATCTCTTGAGTTTTCCCAATGTTGCTTTCCTTGGTGAGTGTTGACTCAGTAGCAAGTTGTCTCAATAACTCACCATGAGCATGAAATGAAAACTTCCTCTTTTTTCATCTCGTTTCTTATCTTTTATTGCTACTTTGTACTCTCCTTTTGTGGACACATGTAAGTTTAAAGTGAGAAAGGCTTTAAACTGTCTCAACCATTCCCTGCTTTGTAACAACTAAGAATTTTTTAGTAGACCCATGGAAATTTAGTATTTGCTAACACTGAAGACAGAGAAGTCTCTTAGATGAAGACAGAACAAGCTATTATCTCTATTTCAGAGAAGTCTAACAGTGCTTAATCTGTAATCAGAAGACAAGTTTTCTAGCACTTTCTGGTTCAGTCTCCATTGATGCTAATGGAATCATGACCTGACTGGTAAGTGACCTCTTTTCGGGAGACAAATCCTTGGTTTTGCATAATCAATGAAAACTGAGAAGACAAATGTGGGATCATGACTAGGACAAATCTCTGGAAGAAACCCAAATGTTCCTCAGTGGAATCTGAATCCTGATAGTCCAGCTGGATAACCAGCAGAAAAATCTCTCTTTATCAATCATACTTTTCTCTCTCTGTTAGTGAGTTAGAAAGCCCAGTTTTTCAATAATGTACTAATAGTTAACTTTAGAACTCTTTGGTTAGCTAAATTACCTTATAGCTAAACCACTTCTCCCTTCAGGAGATCAAGCCAAAGCAGCTTGTAGCAAATGGTTGCCTTTTAGATAACAGCTATCAGAGAAGTAATTTACATTTGTACCTTACATATGCTAACTAAGAGCTAAAAGGGTTTTTAAGCAAGGCTTTCTCTTCTTTCATGTGCATGTAAAAAATAATAGATGTGCCTTTCCTGCCTATTCTTGCTGCTAAGAAAGGCTGTTTTGGAGAGAGAAATAAGACTATCAGTCTTTAGATGTTATCTCTTCTGCAGTGTGAAAAGTGTTCACAATTGCCTTTCTGCTCTATTTTATTCACTGGCTTTTAATAAATTAGAAGGCAATGGTTCAAATCTCTTAATCACTGGTTTCACCAACAGTACTACTTTCTTTAAACATGATGTTAGAGCTTGCATCAGATGTAATTTGTAATTTTGGAAAAACCTGGTGGGATAGAAGTGTGAATTTCTAAGGAAGATAAGGTTGTGAGCCAGTAAGGCTTATTAGTCCAACTTGCTCTATCATCTGGTTTCTCTCCAGAGAGAAGATACATGGTCTAGATATCATGTCTGCATCGTGTACAGTAGATAACCACTAGGAAGAGAGTATGTAATGTGTTAATTACTGAAACTGACTTATCAATTTGATTTGAAACTGTCTCATTGCTATTTGTTTCTCAATAAAATTATGGAAAAAAATAAAAATACAAAAATAATAAAAAAATAGAATAGGTCACTTCAGGGTATGCCTAGAGAATGTAGACATTAAGTAAAAATTGAAGGTATGTAAAGGTTTTTCTCTTGTATTTTAGATGAGAGGCTCAATTTCAAAATCTGTTCTTCCTTTGGAATGTATTTCTAATTACTAAAATTCATTCGTCCTTCACATATTGAAAAACAATGGTTTAATATTTTTCTGTCCTATGCATGTCCTATGTACTCTCTTGAGTGAAAACAGAATACAGAGAAATGTACTGATTATGAAACAATTTCATAATTAGAATTGTACTGTAAGAGAGGAAGAAAATGGTCAGAATTATCTAGTGTTCAGAATTTCTTTAGACTAACAGTAAGTCCTTACTTGTGTGCAAAATACAGATAAAAACCAGAGGAAACCCAGAAAACTTTAGTCTCTAATGCATCTACTATCACTAAATCTGAGATTTCTCACCCTTGATTTTTGCACCCTGAGAGTGAGGTTTCCTAGGCAATCCTGATCAAAGCCCCATGTACTGTTACAGACATTGAAGATAAGGTTTCCAAGGCAACTTTAATCAAAGGGTCAATATTACTATTACCAAGCTTAAGATCTTTCCCAATTGCTCTTTGAGGGCTCTGGTCCTTTCCCTTTCCACTTTGGGTTCTAAGGGTGAATCTTCTACTCTAGCAATAATTGAAGCCAATACTGAGCTATATCCATTCATGCCTGATTTGTTCAAGCCCATCAAGGTCAATCTCCTTTACGAGAAGTAAATGGCAAATTTTAACATGTATCTATATACCTTTTCTCTTAGCAACCTCAAGATCAAGCAATATCAGGGAAAGTTTAAGGATGATCCTGATAAGTATACTGAGTTCTTTATGAGATTGATTTGTACTCTAACATGGACTGGAAACAAGCAATGTTACTCTTAAATCAAATATTGACTTCTAATGAGAGACAATAAACGTCATAAATAGCATTGTAAATGGTATTACATTTGGAGATGGATATCACATTTGGAGATGGATATCACATTGTTAGTTTTAGTCCAGAAAAGAGGCAGTCTAATGAGAAACAGTCAACAATCCAAAACGCTTTTACACTTGAAGATGAGTATCACATTTTTAATTTTAGAAGGCCAGGATACAGCATCCAGGGGGCCAGGCGATTCTGACTAAAGCCCAAGCAGTCCCTACATAAGATCTCTACTGACCTTACAACCAGACAGAATATTGGAATACCAGGTATCTTCAGACATGTATTCTTGAACCTTTAAGAAGAACAACAAACAATCTTCTTAACTGGACCATAACCCTTCAGATAAACAGTAACATAGTACATATTCTAGAGAAGATTGGTAGCATGATTTTATGCATATGCCAAATAGCAAGAGACTCCAATAGTGGAATGGTAGCTAGGTAGATACTTTCACAAACTGGCTTGAGGCTTTTCCATATAAAACAGAAAAAGCAAAAGAGAAAATAAAAGTTTTGGTCTCAGAATTCATACCCACATTTGGACTTCTTAAGAATTTACAGAGTGATGATGGGCTATCTTTTAAAGCAGAAGTCACACAAATTGTCTCTTAAGCACTAGATGTTCTCTATCATTTTCGTTGTGCACAAAGACCACCATTATCAGAAAAGAAAGAAAAAATAGGGCTGGCCAGATAGCTCAGCAGACTAAAGCACCTGTTTAGGCATGCGCACAGAGCCAGTTTCACCCCACCGTGCCGTGACAGCTCTGCCCCTGTGGCGTGCTGAGCTGGAAATTTAAACTGGGTGATGTGGAACGCACCTGTAATCCCAGTGCCTGGGAGGTTGAAAACAGGAGGATCACTACGAGTCCTACCTGTGTAGTTAGACCCTGTACTAATTACATTTTTAAAAGTTAAAAAAAAGTAGGGCCAACCTGATGGCTCAGCAGTCTAAAGTGCCTGCTTAGCCAGAGCACACTGGCTGGGGTTCGATGCCTGGTGTGCCGTGCTAGCCCCGCCTGCGGGGTGCACTGACAAGACAATGGAGACTGGGGATGGTCGCATGAGCCCGTAATACCAGCAATTAGGAGGCTGAAAACAGGAGAATCACTATGAGCTGGATCTATGTAGTGAGACCCTGTAGACTCTGTAGATTCTGTCCTAAATGCAGAAAGAAAAACAATCAAAAAATGAAAGAAAAAATAAACGAGGTGCTAAAGAGATATCTTTGCAAAATATCTCAAGAAAGCTACCTACAATGACCACGCTTACTACCTTTAGCTCTTACCAAAATAAGAACAACACAGAATTATAAGACATAGTCCATTTGAAATGTTTTATGGACACCTTTTTCTCACTAAAGATTTTCTCTTTGATAGAGAAACAAATGCCTTACAAAAGATGTCACCTCTCTTGCTAAATTCCATCACTCTTCAGTATGTAATGGGAACTCAGCCTAAAGAAAAGGGAATCCCATATTCAACCCAATATTTATTTATTTATTTATTTAGTTATTTATTTTATGGAAAGGTCTACAGGGTGCTCAATGTCTAACAAATAGATCGGACTTGTTGTGATCCACTTGTTTACAGCCTCCCAAGAGCTGTGATTACAGGCACACGCATTCATGCCCAGTCTCAACTGCCCTCTCATCGTGTCCTGGGGGCAGGGCCAACATGGCAGGCCTGGGGATTGAACCCCTAGTTCATGCACCTTCTTGCAAGCATTTAATCTGCTGAGCTATTTGGCCAGCCCTTTCAACCCAAGATTTAGTACTGGTAAATCCCCTTACATCATCATCCTTTTCCCTAGGACCAACTTGGGAAGTATCATACACCATGATCCTGTCAACTCCATCAGTTGTTAAGGTAGCAAGTCCAGACTCCTGTATAATCACACCCAACTTAACCACTGGGACCCAGAAAACAATGATGAGTGTGAGCAACTATATGATTACTCCTGTGAACCCATGAAAGACTTAAAATTCTTGTTCAAAAAGAAAACAAAGTCTTCAGATAAATAACCTAAGATACTACTCTTAGTCTTTTTACTAATTAATTTACCACTTAAAGAATAGCATAATTCCTTTCCAGTGGTATAAGGCAAGATACTGGTATGATCATTTAGATACTAGGTTTGGTTTTTCTTTAAGATTAGATGATTACATGTAACATATTGAGGACTTGACTAACTGTACTCAGTAGGCCTTAATCCAAATCTCAACTGCTCTCACTTGAATAAAAAGTAAAATTAATGAGTCAAGCTGTACACCAAATTGGATATCATTAGACATTCTAATAGCAGCACAAGAGGTTCCTTCTACCATTGTAGAAGCTGAATATTGTGTTAACATTCCTGACCCTTCTGCTAATATCTTGATGACTATTCAAGATACTAAGTGAAAGGTTAATGCCATGTCAGATTCTGAAATTCCTTAGCATTTTCCTTACCCTCTTTGTAAGTAGGCTCTTCCTGGTGGAATCATTTGTTGACTGTATACATAATAGTATTAATCTTATTATTTGGCCAATGAATACTTAACTGTTTCTTTGCCCTTGTGTCCTCCACACTTAAAGCTACACATGTACTGAATAAGAACAACCTGATGTCCATTTAGGGTCTGTATGTAGAACTTTGAATAGTATCTCTGACTGCTGATCATAAGTATGACCACTCTCAGCCTATACTAACAAGAATGGTCATTAACCCTTGCATTCTTAGAGAAGTTGGTGCTACTTATTTTATTTTGGGAGAGAAGGTTAATACAGAGAGCTCAGTTAGATAGAAATGTTATAGACAGTCAGATAGGGCTGGGCCATTAAGAGAGAACAGAGAGGAAAACTCATAACTGTGACCAGAGGTGCATCTGTTAGAGGTCAGGCCTCAAGGTAAAGAAAAAATGACCAGGCCTGAAATAAGTGATAACACTTGGTTTAATGAAGTCTAAATAGAAATCATTCACCTCCATGAATAATCAAGATCATTGAAAATCTTTATATTTTCCAAAAGCACTTGCTACATGATTTGTTTCCTCATTGAATCAGTATTACCTAAACAGCTATACTTATAAACTTATTGGTTTATTGTAGCTGTAACCCACATTGTACCCATGTAGTTGTGCTCTATATAACTTCATTCAAGATGTGTGATTTTGGCAGCGTGGGTGAGATCCTATTCCACATCTTTGGGAAACACCCCAAAACTACGCTGCACCCCCAACCCCCCCCAGCTGCGTGAGAATTTCTGCCACGTTCTAGGGAACCCTAGATCCAGTCTTAGCCCAGGCCCAGTGAGGGTGTGGAAGAGATTCCGGAGAGAACTGCCGGTACCAGCCCAGGCACAGCATGAGTGAGACCCTCTCCCTCCCCTGTGGGACACCTACAAGACTCTGCAGCACCACCCCGCCCACCATGTGAGAATTTCTGCCCCATTCTGGGACCTGCGGATCCAGTCCTAGCCTGCACCTGGTGATTGTGTGGGAGAGCTGACTCTTCCCCCTACTCACATTGTCCCCTCCAGACTTAGCTCAGGCCTGGCATTCAGGCCTAAGGTGGAACAATGCAGCTGTAATCCCTGCAGAGAGTAGGGGACAGAACCACCCAGCTAGTCCAGGAGCAGAACATCTTGCCAGAGGGGCACAACAGGTTCAACCCCAAAGGCAGCAACAGGAAGGAGCTGAGCACAGCAGCCAGACACAAGCCAGGCACAGATGGATAAATTCAAACTTTGTAGATCTGCACCTGAATTTCAGTAGGTGCTAAGGTTATAACTCTACCGAAGCTCTATAACAAAGGTCAGAAGACAGTGTTACACAAAATGACAATGAGAAGTAA
The DNA here is from genome assembly GCF_000260255.1 of Octodon degus. Classification (NCBI taxonomy): domain Eukaryota; kingdom Metazoa; phylum Chordata; class Mammalia; order Rodentia; family Octodontidae; genus Octodon; species Octodon degus. The sequence goes on from NW_004524693.1 coordinate 2,759,557, forward strand.
CATAATGCAATCTCAGTACCCAAGCACAACCATAACAAGTTCAGAAGACACTAACAAAGAACAAATTGGGAATCACACAACTCAAATCAATGAATCAACGACTTCAGAAATAAAGAAACAGCTGTAGAAAAGTAGAGGAACTCAGATTGGAAATGAAAAAAGAAATCTCTGAATTAATAACATCTGCAGTAAAGAATCAAATGAAGAAACATATGGAGGAAACCCAATGCACACACAGAACAAGTGCAGAGGACACTAGCTCACCTGAAAACTATGAATTAATAGAGTCGATAGTAAATAAGCAACATCAGAAAGTCATAGAGGAACTCAGAGAGAATTCTATTCTACTAGCTCAGCTCATATGTATGAATTAGTGGCTTCCATAGTAAACAAGCAATAGCAGAAAGCTATAGCACAACTCAGAGCAGAATTTTCTGAAATAAGAAAAGAATTCCTGGAACTCATAACATCTGAAGTAAAGAGTCAACTACAGAAACATAGGGAGGAAAACAAATTTGAAAAAAAACCACTGCAGTAAAAGAATTTATTACTGCTTCTAAAGAAGGCATTGATAAAAAAATAGGAGATTAAAAAATGAGAGATTCTTTCAATGAAAAATACAGGAAAGAAGTACATCACAAGAAGCAGAGTCAAAGAGATATAGAGGATTTTAAATTTTCAATCATAAGCTTGCAAAATTGTTTAAGTGAAAGAGAAGACAGAGTTTCAGATCTTAAAGATGCTGGTAGAGCTAGTGAAAAGGTAAGAAAGGATCTCTGAAAAACAACTAAGACTCAGGAAAAAATAAACTATCACCTGGAAGAAGATGCAAAAATGAACAATGTGAGACAAATAGGTATCAATGAGAAAGAAAGAGTAAATACAAATGACATTAAAAAAATATGAGCAGAAGTAGTAGCAGAAATCTTCCCAAATATAAGGAAACAATCTGACAATCAGGTAACAAAGCATAAAAAAGGGCAAGTAACCTCAACAAAAATAAAAACTAACTGAGACATATAATAATCAAGATTCCAAAAATTCAGCACAAGAATAATATACCAAAAGCCGGTAGAGAAAAGAAGCAGATCACATTCAAAGGAAAACCCATCAGAATTACTGCTGACTTCTCTTCACAAACCATGAAGGCAAGAAGAGCATGAAGCAGAGTACTTCAAGTCCTCTATGAAAACAAATTCCAGCCCAGACCACTATACCCTGCAAAACTCTCTATCAAGTTCGATGGAGAAGTGAAATACTTTCTTCACAACGAACAACTAAAGAATTTCATGATGAGAAAGCCAACCTTGCACAGGATACTGAAAGATGTACTAGAGAGGGACAAAATGATCCGAACTCCATGAATGAGAACAAAAGTCACCAACTAAATAGGGCAAACAATTAAACACAGGAGAAAAAGGAGTAAATGACAACAGTAAATAAAATGTCAATCTTAAGTCAATACATCTCAAATATATTCAGATATAAATAGACTCAATTCACCAATTAAGAGAAATAGACTGGCAAAGTAGATTAGGAAATAAAATCCAACAATATGTTGCATACAAGAAACACATTAAGCCCATAAAGACATTCTTACATTGAAAGTCAAAGGATAGAACACAATATTACATGACCCAATCCCTCAGAAAAAAAACAAGGGTAGCAATCCTATTCTCAGACAGGCTCTACTTCAAACCAAGAATGATCAAGCAAAATAAAGAAGGCCAAAATATGCTGGTTGGGGGAACCATTCAAGAAGAAGAGGTAACACTAATAAATATGCATGCACCAAACACAGGAGTACCCAACTATATAAAACAAATCTTAATGGACATGAAAAATCTAATATCCAATATCACAATCTTAACAGGAGACGTTCACACACACTTATTCCAAAAAGATAAGTCAACCAGAGAAAAATTAGCAAGGAAATGACAGAACTGAACCAGAGCTTTAAAGAAATGGACTGGTGGACAAATACAGAGTGTTCCACCCAAACACAGCTGAAGACACATTTTTCTCAGCTACACATGGGTCATTTTGTAAAATGGACAACATCCTGGTCCATAGGTCATGCTTAAGTGTGTGCAACAAAAGAGAAACTATCCCATGTGTATTATCTGACCACAGTACAATGAAACTGGAAATAAATGACAAAAGAAACTAGAAAGAAACCCTAAACACATGGAAATTACATGACACTCTACTTAGCAACAGATGATTAAAAGATGAAATTGAACAATAAATTAAACAATATCTAAAATTCAATGAAAATTCAAGCACAACTTATAGGAATTTATGGGATACAATGAAACCAGTTGTTAGACAGAAATTCATAGGTGTGAACACACACATTAGGAAAACAGAATAAGAACAAATAAATACCCTAATGGGGCACTGTCAACAACTAGAAAAGGAAGAGCAAACCAAACACAGAGCCCAAAGACAGGAAGAAATCATAAAGTTTAGAGCAGAAATTAATTCAGTTGAGATGAAGAAAACAATTCAAAGAATTAAAAAAGCAAAAAGCTGTCTTTGAAAGATTACATAAAATCGATTAGCACATAGCTAACCTCATCAAAGAAAGGAAAGAAAAAGTTCAAATCTTAGCAATAAGGAATGAAAAGGGGGTAATTACCACAGGCCCAGTGGAAATTCAGAAGATTATCAATAGGTACTTTGAGAGTCTTTACTCTCACAGAATACATGACACAGAATGAATGGACAAATTCCTAGAAAGGTATAAATTACCACAACTAAATCAACAAGATATAAGCACTCTCAATAGCCCAATAACAGCCAATGAAATACGAGATGTAATAAAAACCTACGGACAAAGAAAAGTCCCGGTCCCAATGGATTCACAGCTGAAATCTTCAAGAAATTTACAGAAGATGTAGTCCCTGTACTCCTTAAACTCTTCCATGAAATTGAAAAGGAAGCAATCCTCTTAAAAGCATTCCTGGAGGCAAGTATTATACTGATACCAAAACCAGGGTAATATGCAAACAAGAAAGAACTACAGGCCAATCTCCCTCATGAACATAGATGCCAAAATCCTCAATAAAATCCTAGCAAATAGAATAGAGCAAATCATCAAGAAAAGCATACACCATGACCAGGCAGGATTCATCCCAGGGATGCAAGGATGGTTCAATATTCAAAAATCTATCAATGTAATACACTATATCAATAGAGCAAAAACTAAAAACCACATGATCATCTCCATTGACGCAGAAAAGGCTTTTGACAAAGTCCAACACTCATTCATGTTCAAAGTCCTACAGAAAATTGGAATAGATGGCCTCTACTTCAATCTGGTAAAAGCCATTTATGAAAACCCAAAAGCTAACATAATCCTAAATGGGGAAAAACTAAAATCTCTTACTCTTAGATCTGGTACAAGACCAGGATGCCCTCTATCACCATTGCTCTTCGGTATACTTCTGGACTCATTAGCTAGAGCCATTACAAAAGAGAAAGAAATAAAAAAGAATAAGAGTAGGTAACGAAGAAGTTAAATTATCTTCCTTTGCATATGACATGATACTTTACTTGGAAGATCCAAAAATTACAACAAAATGTTACTAGAATTAATGCAGAAATTCAGTAGCATAGCAGATCATAAAGTCAATACCCAAAAGTCAATAGCATTCATGTACACAGACAACAATCGCTCTGAGAGGGAAATTATAGAAATAATACCTTCTGCAATAGCACCAAGGAAAATGAAATATCTTGGACTTCTTCTAACTAAAGAAATCAAAGATCTTTTGAAGGAAAATTACAGTACAATTAAAAAAGAGATCATAGAGGATTTCAGAAAATGGAAATATATTCCAAGCTCCTAATTAAGAAGAACCAACATTGTGAAGATTGCCATACTCCCAAGATTGCTGTATAGCTTTAATGCAGTCTCAATCAAACTAACACCAACATAACTCAAAGAGCTAGAGAAATCATCCTAAAGTTTACTGAAACCAGAAAATACCTAGAATAGCAAAGGAAATCCTGTGCAATAAAGACATGACAGGAGGCATTGTATTACAATTCCTGACTTGAAATTATACTTGAAGCCTACAGTGAGAAAATCAGCATGGTACTCGCAACAAAATAGACCTGAGGATCATTGGAATAGATTAGAAAATGCTGAAGCTACTAGGAACACACACAGCTATGTTATCTTTGACCAAGGGGCCAAACATACTCAGTGGAAGAAAGATACCCTCTTTAACAAATTGTGGTGGAAAAGCTGGCTCTCTATATGCCCAAAAATAAAACTTGAACCAGGTCTATCACCATACACTAAACTAAAGTCAAAATGGATTAATGATCTAAACATTAAAACAGAGAAACTAAATCTCCTGGAAGAGAAAGTAGGAGGAACTCTTGAAGGCATAGTGGTAGGCAAAGATTTCATGAACAAAAATCAAACCACATGGGAAAAAGTTGAAAGAATTAACATCTGGGTCCTGCTCTTACTGAGTTTTCTCACATCAAAACAAATTACTAACAAAATGAAAAGACAACCCACAAATTTTGAAAAATTCATGACAAATAAGTACTCAGACAAAGGTCTGCTCTCTAGAATTTGTAAAGAATTAGAAAACACTAGGGCCCCAAAATTTAAAGGCCCAGTCCAGAAATGGCAATCTGAGATGTACAAACACTTCTCAGAGCATTAAATTAAAGAAGCACATAAATATATGAAAAAATATTCCACATCTCTAGTCCTCAGTGAAGTGCAATAAAACAACACTGAGATATCATCTCACCCCAGAAAGAATGGCTATCCTAAAGAAATCACCCAACAACAAATGTTGCAGAGGCTATGGGGAGAAGGAACCCTTCACTGTTGGTGGGATTGTAGACTGGTGCAACCATTATGGAAATCAGTGGGAGATACCTTAGAAAAGTTTCACTGGAAATCTCATTTATACAATTTGTGATAGCCAAATCTTGGAAACAAACAATATGCCCATCACCTGTGGAATGGATGAAAAGTTGTGGTATTTTTATCCAAGGACGTATTACTCAAATATAAAGAATGATAAACTCAAAGTCTTTATATTGAAGTGGATGCCACTTGAAGATATACTCTTAAGTGAAATAAACCAAACAGATGTGTAAATATCATATAGTTCCCTAGTATAGGAACTCAAAGAAAGAAATGCAAACAAACATGTATAATACAAGTAAAGGGAAAGTGAAAACTCGAGGACTAACTAAGAGAGGAAATGGAGAAGAGCTAGGAAACATGACAGTGACAAACCACACAGTTATATGTACAAGATGGACAAGACAATGTTCCTGAAAATCTCCAGAAGATTTTGAATCAGCAGTTAATTCTAAATATTCTCACCCTGACTAACTATATATACTGACACCTGTGAACTAAGCAACTGCACTGAAGATGGCAATTTGTAATAGAAGGTTCAAGGTTGGAATGCCTATCATTCTGGTCTTCTGAATATGGGCTGCTTGTCATGACATGCCAGTTGCTGTAGTGCTGTCTCTCAGGTAGTTGATTGTTCAAAAAGAAGGGGGTGGTGAAACAAGTGAGGAGACAGGAAATGGGATGTTGTGGGAATGTCCTGCTTCAAGTTTGTATATGATTAGATTTCGCATTATGTGTAGACATAAACATTACATAATCCTTTATGCCTATTTCTAAAATATATTCTAGTTTTTACATGTTTTTTCATCGCATTCTGTAGGGACTTAAAGTTCAACTTATCAATACTTGATGAAAAATACCTATTCCATGTTATGCCTAAGATGTTTGATATTCAGACAGATAGCAAGGTTAAGCTTAAAAGCGTAGGTTGTATGGTAATAACAATAATCTTCTGTTCTCAAGGGTTAACAGCCTAAGTTTGCAGACCAAAATTAGAGAAAAAGGAAGGCCACAAGGAAAGGCAACATTTTGGCCCTAGCCTTCCAAGGTCAATTAAGAATCAGGACATATGAGCACTTGTACTGTAATGTCATGTAACTCAGTAGTGTCCCAAATTTTCTGATCAAGGAGATCATGGGGCCAAAGAGGAAAGTGCTCGATGGTGTAGAGTGTACCTAAGGAGAGTCACATGGAGTGAAAACATTCTCTCAGGATTTTACAGAGAGCATATTGGCCAAGCAATGGCTGTGATGCATCCACATGACTGACACTGACAAAGGTTCTACAGGATCTCAGTATACATCCTGAGAGGATTTCACTGACCTTTTCAAACCTAAAAGCTACAACTCTTGTTGCATAGGTCTTGTTTTATCTTGCTCATAAAACATCCAGCAGAAAAGTATAAAAATGAAATATAAGAAGTAAAGCTATGCTGTTACGTTGAGCTGTGGGGGACTCTGGTCAACAATTTCTGACATTGCCAGTCAAGGGGAAGACCCAATACTATTGTGGGCTACAAGACTCTTATAGAATATTTTTCTGAGTTTATAAACTTATAATATTCAAATAACGGAACTTAACCAAAAAAGTATATACAGATGAATGTCCATTTTGTATCTGTGTATTCAAAGCAGTTAGGATAGATATATAGTTACATTCTCTTAATGAATAGAGTGATTTGTTCTAATGATGTTTGTAAATAGCATATCATGTGCGCATCTTGTACAGCAATTAACCCCTAGAAAGAACGTATGCAATTTTTAATTATTGAAACTGTCCTACCAATTTGATTTGAAGCTTTCTCATTGCTATCAATAAAGTTATAAAAAAGAGAAACCAAAAAAAATCTCAAAGTTATCTGAGGTTGTAGAACAAGGTATGGTTAGGTAGAGTGAGATGAGTTGAGGTCACATGAGATATTTTCAAGTTGCACTTGTGTTTGCATAAAGTATTCTGGAGCATGTGTAATGAGACCCAAGATATGTCTGATAAAGCATTCATTTTGAGATTTAAAAAATAAATCCAAATATCATAGTATAATAACAAAAAGAGCAGAAAACAACAGCATACGCCAAAAGGTGCAATAGAAAGCATAAATAAGTTTAAAATTAATAACCTTGAAAACATTAATAAATCTATAAACACTGTCAATTTTCTGTTTGTGTGTGTTTGTGAGAGAGAGAGACAGAGAGACAGAGAGAAAGAGAGAGACAGAGAAGAAAGATGACAGAGTAAATAATCTTAGTCTTTGTTGTCCCAATTTAACAAATAATATGTTTACCCAGTTACTTAAGAGGCTTCGGAGTAGGATAGCAAGATAGCAAGATGTTATCTCAAAAGAAAATATTTTAGAGTTTCAGTTTAGTGGTCAAACTCCACTGTACCTCTGTGCTTGATCTCCTATACTTCAACAAACAAACTTTCAAACCTGGAATTCAATTAGTAAATTGCAGCTGAGCACAAAATAAAAGCATCCAAATAAGGACTGAAGGTCTGTCCAAATAGCTCAGTGGATTAAAGCACCTACAAGCGGGCACAGGGCCCTGGGTTTGATTCCCCATAACCCATGCTGGACCTTCCCCAGGGCACACTGAGAGGACAAATGAGACTGAATGTGCTGGCATGAATGTGTAATCTTCACTCGTTTGAGGCTGTAAGTAGGCTGATCACTACTAGTCCAATCTAGTAGTGCGACCCTGAACACCCTGCAAATCCTTCTCTAAAATACAAAAAAAAAAAAAAAAAAAAAAGACTGAAGTCTACGTAGGAATGGGAAGTTACTAACTAATGGGTATAAAATTTCATTTCTAGAAGATCTGTAAATCCTGGATAGTTAATGATTCATTATGCATTTAATCTCTTAAGAGTGTAGACTTTTAAATTGTGTCTGAAAATAATGATAATTTTAAAATTACAGTAATAATAAATATATTTATTGTATAAGCAAACATTAAACATATATTTAGATATATTGAGCAAATTTAAATGAAAAGAATAAATCCCTAGAAAACTGCAACTTACAAAATGTACATAAGAAATATATGTCTGAATAATCAAGTCATTAAGAAAGAAACATATATTGATAGATATAGATATAGATTAGATATAGATATACACATGGATATAGATATAGATAGTTTTACCAGTGAATTTCTTCCACACATTTCAAAACATTGCCTACCTTATAGTAGGTTTTTCAGAAGACAGTGAATGCTTCAATGGTATAAAAAACTCATTTTATGATGTCAGCGTGAATTGAACAATACAACTTGACAATCTTAATATATGAAAAGAATTTTATATGCCCACATCTATCACAGAGACAGAAGCAAATAAACTAACTGAAATCAGCAATATGTAATACATATAACATGATGAAGTCGAATTTTGGCAGTAATATAGGATTGGCTTAACATTTGAGAATGAATCATTATAGTTTACTAAATTAACAGTTTAAAGAGGAAAAAACATGCAGATTGAAATAGGTAAGTAAAATATTTGATACAGGGCTGGGGAGATAGTTTAGTGGAAAAAGTGCTGCCTTAGAGCAGCACAGGGTATGGGGTTCAATCCCTGGCACCACATGCCACACAGACCCTGCCCAAGGGAGTGCTGAACTGGCCGCCAAATCCGGGCTTGGTGGCACATACCTGTAATCTCAGTGCTGCAGAGGCTGAAAAGAGGAGGATCATTACAAATCCGACTTGCATACTGAGACCTTGTGCCAAAAACATAAAAAACTTTAAAAATGTTAAAAAATTGTTTGATGCAATTCAAGATGGCTTAATGATATAAAAACAAAAACATTAAAACAACTAGGAATGTAAGGCAACTTATGAAAATTTCAGACAGAACTTATATCAAGATGTTTAGAATAGTTAACTGCACTTATTAGTAAAACATTGAATACCTTTCTTTTAATATTTCTGATGTGCATTTAATACTGAATTTGAGCTCTTATCCAATGTAATAGTAAAAGAGAAAAATTTTTTAAAGTTAGAAACTAAACTGAAATAAATAGAACACATTTGATTTGGAAAAGAAGATTGCTTATGTAGAAAACTGAGAGGAATCTACAAATTAACTATTGGAACTAACAAGTGAGTTTTACCAAGGTTTTAAAGTAAAAAAAAATAAAAGCATCATTCAAAATGCAAACATGTTGTAATTTTCACAAATTTAAAAACAGAAATTAAAACATAAACATAGATACCACTTATAATGATATCAAATTGTTATAACTTTCATTTATTTATTTTTTATTTTACTTTTATTGAGAAAGAAATAGCAATGAGAGTTCAAAACAGGTAAGTAGGACAGTTACAATAATTAATACATTGACTCAGTGGAGTACAAAATTTTCTGATCAAGGAGATTATGGGGCCACAGAGGAAGGTGAGCGATGATGTAGAGTGTACCTAAGAAGAGTCACATGGAGAGAAAACATTCTCTCAGGCTTTCACAGAGAGCAAAATAGTCAAGCAATGACCATGACTCATCCACATGGCTGACAATTACAAAAGATCTACAAACTGCTGTACAGGGCCACAGGGTAAATTCTGAGGGAATTTAACTGAGCTCGTCAGACACAAAAGTTACATTTTTTATTATATAGGTCTTGCTTTATATTGTGATCACTTTTATATGGAATAATCTAAAATTTAAAGCCTGGCATATATAAAATATAATACATACAAGTATGCTTGAAAATATGAAGAGATTATCTAGAAAGCTTGAGGCCCCAGTTATGACTCTGCATTGCAACACATAGAAATAAATAATAAAAATATATTTTGATTTTTATTTTCAGAACCCGGGATTGAACTCAGGCCTTTGCACTTGCCAAGGAATCACTTATTCCACTGAGCCATCTCTCCAGCCCAAATAATAAAAATATAAAAACAAACATTTTTACACGGAATGGAAGATTTATATATTTAATGTCACAAAATTGAATGTTCATATATTCAACACGTTTAAGAGAAATGCTTTATTCAATTAGTCATTAAAAAATACAAATTAAAGATCTCTTGAGACCCAGTCCTAGCCCAGGCCCGGTGAGTGTGTGGGAGAGCTTCTGGTTACTCTGCGCCTGCGGGACCTACTAGATCCAGCCAAGGTGCAGGGTCAGTGAGACCCTCTTCCACCCCCTTGGGATGCCCCCCAACACTCTGCAGCACCTCCCCTACTCCGCCCGCCGAGTAGGAATTTCAGTCGCATTCTGGGAACCCCCAGACCCAGTCCTAGCCCAGGCCTGGTGAGTGTGTGGGAGAGCTTCCAGCTAAACTGGGCCAGAGGGACCTACTGGTCCCAAGCAAGGTGCAGCATGTTTGACACCCTCTTTCACCCTCTTGGGATGCCCCCCATCACTCCATAGTACCCCCAAACCGCGCCCTGATTGTAGGAATTTCTTTCATGTTCTGGGAACCCCCAGATCCGGTCCTAGTCCAGGACCAGTGAGTGTGTGGGAGAGCTGCCACTCCCCCTACTCCACCATGGCCACTCCAGACTCAGTTCACTCCTGGCAAATAGGTCTGAGGTGAAACCTTTCAACTGCAATCCCTGCAAAACGTGTAGGGGACAGAACTGCCCAGATAGTTTAGGAAAAGAACATCGTGACAGAGTTCCACAACAGGTTCACTACCAAGTGCAGCAACAGGAAGGACAAGAGCGCAACAGCCACACCAAAAAAGGCAAAGTTGGATAAATCCAAACTTTGTAGATCTACAACTGAACTTCAGTAGGAGTTAAGGTTATAACAGCAACAAAGATGTACAACAAAGGTCAGAAGAAAGTACTACACAGAATGACAACGAGAAGGAGCATAATGCAATCTCAGAACCCAAGCACGACCATAACAAGTGAAGAGGACACTAAAACAGAACAAATTGGGAATCACACAGCTGAAAGCAATCAATGAATGGCTTCTGAAATAAAGAAACAGCTGCAGAAACGTATAGAGGAACTCAGATAAGAAATGAAAAAAAAAAGAAATCCCTGAATTAGTAACATCTTCAGTAAAGAATCAAATGCAGGAACATATGGAGGAAACCCAGTGCCCACCCAGAAAAAGTGCAGGGGACACAAGCTCAGCTCAAATGTATGAATTAAGAGTAAATAGTAAATAAGCAACAGCAGAAATTCATAGAGGAAAACAAAGCTGAATTCTTTTCTACCAGCTAAGCTCAAATGTACAAATTAATAGCGTCAATAGTAAATAAGTAACAGCAGAAAGTTATAGAGGAACTCAGAGCAGAATTGTTTTCTGAAATAAAAAAAAGAATTCTCAGAACTCATAGCATCTGAAGAAAAGAATCAACTACAGGAACATAGGGAGGAAACCCAATCTGAAAAAACACTGCAGTAAAAGAATTTATAACTGTTTGTCAAGAAGACAGTGATAAAATAATAGAAGAGATTAGAAAAATGATGGATTACTTGAATGAGCAATACAGTAAAGAAATAGAACGCATGAAGCAGAGTCAAAGAGATATAGAGGAAATTAAAACCTCAATAACAAGTTTGGAAAACCATTTAAGTGAAAGTGAAGAAAGAGTTGCAGATCATGAAGACGCTGTTGCAGTTAGTGAAAAGATAAGAAAGGATCTCTTAAAAAGAACTAGGATGCAGGAAAAAATAATCCATTACCTGCAAGATGATGCAAAGATGAACAATGTGATATTAATGGTCATCAATGAGAAAGAAGGACTCAATACAAATGACATTAAAAAATATGGGCAGAAGTAATAGCACAAAACCTCCCAAATATGAGGAAACAATCTGAGATTCAGGTAACTGAAGCATACAGAACGCCAAGGAACCTCAACAAAATTAAAAACACACTGAGAGATATAATAGTCAAGATCCCAGAAATTCATCACAATAAAAATATACTGAAAGATTCTAGAGAAAAAAAGCAAATGACATTCAAAGGAAAACCCATCACAATTACAGCTGACTTCTCTTCACAAACCATGCAGGCAAGAAGAGCATGGAGCAGAGTACTTCAAGTCTTCTATGAAAACAATTTTTAGCACATAATAGGAAACCCTGCAAAACTCTCTTTCAACTTTGATGGAGAAGTGAAATAATTTCATGACAAAGAACAGCTAAAGAATTTCATGATGACAAAGCCAATATTACAAAGGATACTGAATGATCTTCTAGAGAGGGACTAAAAGGATCAGAATTCCACGAATGAGATCAGAAGCAACAAAGTAAATAGGGCAAGCAATTAAACACAGGAGAAAAAGGAGGAAACGACAAAAGGTAAATAACATGTCAATCGTAAGTCAATACATCTTAATTCTAACCATCAATGTAAATGGACTCAGTTCACCAATTAGGAGAAATAACTGGCACTGTGGATTAAGAAGCTAAATCCAACAATGTGCTGTATACAAGAAACACATTTAACTCATAAAGACATTCATAGGCTGAAAGTCAAAGGATGGAACAAAATACTACATGCCCCACCATCTCAGAAAAAAGCAGGGGTAGCAATTCTATTCTCAGAAAGTCTCAACTTCAAACCAACAATGATCAAGCGAAATAAAGAAGGCCACTACATACTGGTTAGGGGAAAAATTCAAGAGGAAGATGTAACACTCATAAATATGTATGCACCAAACATGGGAGCAACAAATTATATAAAGCAAATCTTAATAGACATGAAAAATCTAATATCCAATACCACAATCTTCACAGGAGACCTTAACACCCTCTTATCCCCAAAAGATAGATCAACCAGACAAAAACTTAACAAAGAAATAACAGAAATGTACCCCAACTTGAAACAAATGATGTTCATGGACATATACAGAGTGTTCCTTTCAAACACAACTGAATACACATTTTTCTCAGCTGCACATGGGTCATTTTCTAAAATAGACCACATACTGGTCCATAGATCATGCTTAAGTATATTTAAGAAAACAGAAATAATTCCATGCACACTATCTGAGCACAGTTCAATGAAAATGGAAATAAATGACAAAATAAACCAGAAAAACCGTAAAATACATGGAAACAAAATGACGCTCTATGCAGCAACCAATGGGTCACAGAAGAAATTCAACAATATCTACAATTCAATGAAAATTCAAGCACAACTTAAGGGAATTTTTTGGATACGATGGAAGTAGTTCTCCGAGGGAAATTGATAACTGTGAATGCACACACTAGGAAAACAGAAAATAACAAGTGAATACCCTAATGCTGCACCTTCAACAACTAAAAAAGGAAGTGCAATCCAAACACAGAGCCTAGAGATGGGAAGAAATTATAAAGATCAGAGAAGAAATTAATTCAATTGAGATGAAGAAAACAATTCAAAGAAATAAAAGGCCAAAATGTGGTTCTATGAAAGATTAAATAAAATCGATAAGCCCCTAGCAAACCTCATCAAAAAGAGGAAAGAAAAAATTCAAATACAAGCAATAAGGAATGAAAAGGCTGTAATTACCACAAACCCAGTGGAATTTCAGAAGATTATAAATTGCTACTTTGAGAATCTTTACTCTCACAGAATAGAAGACACAGAAGAAATGGACAGATTCCTAGAAAAGTACAAATTACCACAATTGAATCCACAAGATATAACCAATCTCAATAGCCAAACAACAGCCAATGGACTACGAGATGTAACAAAAAAACCTACCGACAAAGAAAAGTCCCAGTCCTGATTGATTCACAGCTGAATTCTGCGAAAAATTTACAGACGATGTAGTCCCTATACTCCTCACCTCTTCCATGAAATTGAAAAGGAAGCAATCCTCCAAATTTCATTCTTGGGGCAAAGTAATATACTGATATTAAAACCAGGTAAATACGCATGTAAGAAATAGAACTACAGACCAATCTCCCTCATGAAAATAGATGCCAAAATCCTCAATAAAATCCTAGCTAATAACATACAGCAAATCATCCAGAAGATCATAAACCATGACCTGGTAGGATTCATTCCAGGGATGCAAGGATGTTTCAATATTCAAAAATCTATAAATGTAATACACTATGTCAATAGAGTGAAAACTGAAAACTGCATTGCTCTATTGATGCAGAAAAGGCTTTTGAGAAAGTCCAACCCTCATTCATGTTCAAGTCCTACAGAAAATTGGAATAGATGGCCTCTACTTCAATCTGGTAAAAGCCATTTATAAAAACCCAATGGCTAACATAATTCTAAATGGGGAAAACCTTAAATCTTACACTCTTAGATCTGGTACAAGAGAAGGATGTCCTCTAAAACCACTCCTATTCAATATAGTTCTGGAATCATTACCTACTTCCACTAGAAAAGAGAAAGAAATAAAAAGAATAAGAATAGGTAAGGAAGAATTTAAATTATCTTTGTTTGCAGATGACATGATACTTTACTTGGAAGACCCAAAAAACTCGACCAAGAAGCTAGTAGAATTAATACAGAAATTCAGTAGCATAGCAGGTTATAATGTCAATACCAAAAGTTAATACCATTCCTCTGCACAGACAGCAAACACACTGAGAGGGAATTTATTAGAAACAATAACTTTTACAATAGCACCAAAGAAAATGAAATACCTTGGAATTAATCTAACTGAAGAAGTAAAAAACTTTTCAAGGAAAATTACAGTAATCTTATAAAGGTCATCACAGAGTATTTCAGAAAATGGAAAGATATTCTATGCTTTTGGATAGGAAGAAACAACACTGCGAAGACGGCCATACTCCTAAAATTGCTGAAGAGTTTTAATTCAATCCCTATCAGACTACCAACAACATACCTCATAAAGGTTGAGAAATCTTTCCTAAAATTTATCTGGAACTGGAAAAGACCTAGAATAGCAAAGGCAATCCTGGGTAATAAAGACAGGGCAGGAGGCATTACAACTCCTGATTTGAAATTATACTACAAGGCTACTGTTATAAAATTAGCATGGTAATGGCAACAAAATAGACCTGAGGATCAATGAAATATATCAGATGATGCTGAATGCCCTACAAACACACTCAACCAACTTATCTTTGACAAAGGGGCCAAACATACTCACTGGAAGAAAGATAGCCTCTTTAAAAAATGATGCTGTAAAAACTGGTTCTCTACATGCTGAAAAATAAACTTGACCCAGGTTTATCACCATGCACTAAAGTAAAGTCAAAATGGATAAAAATTTGAACATTAAGGCAGAGACACTAAATCTCCTGGAAGAGAAAGTAGGAGGAACTCTTGAAGACATAAGGGTAGTAAAAGACTTCATAAACAGAAATCAAATCACACTGGAAACAGTTGAAAGAATTAACAACTGGGACCTGCTCTTACTGAGAAGTTTTTTCATGTCAAAAGAAATTACCAACCAAGTGAAAAGGCAACCCACAAATTTGGGAAAAAATCGTGACAAATAAGTACTCAGACAAATTTCGATTCTCTAGAATTTATAAAGAACTTAAAAACACTGGAGCTTCCAAATTCAAAGACCCAAAGCAGAAATGGGCATCCGAGATGAACACATGCTTCTCAGTGGATGAAATTAAAGAAGCGAATAAATATATGAAAAAATGCTCCACATCACTAGCTATTCATGAAATGCAAATTAAAACAACATTGAGATATCATCTCACCCCAGAAAGAATGGCTATCATAAAGAAATCAACCAACAACAAATG
>NW_004524693.1:2775200-2784124 GCF_000260255.1 Octodon degus
GAAGCGAATAAATATATGAAAAAATGCTCCACATCACTAGCCATCCATGAAATGCAAATTAAAACAACATTGAGATATCATCTCACCCCAGAAAGAATGGCTATCATAAAGAAATCAACCAACAACAAATGTTGGAGAGGCTGTGGCAAAAAAGGAACCCTTCTCCACTGCTGGTGGGAATGAAGACTGGTGCAACCATTATGGAAATCCGCGTGGAGATTCCTTAGAAAATTTGAACTGTAAATCCCCTTTAAACCAGCTATTCCTCTACTGGGAATTGTCCCAGAGGAGCTGAAAACATCATATCATAGTGATGTATATGTGCCTATGTTTATAGCAGCACAATTTGTGATAGGGAAATCTTTGAAACAACCAAGATGCCCATCACCTGAGTTGTGGTTGAAAAAGATGTGGTATTTTTACACAATGGAGTGTTACTCAGTTATAATGAATGATAAATTCAAGGTCTTTGTATTGAAATGGATGCCACTTGAAGATATACTCATAAGTGAAATAAACCAGACACACATGTGTAAAAGTCATATAATTTCCCTAGTATAAAAACTCAAAAGAAGAAATACAAATAGAAAAGCATTATACAAGTAAAAGGAAAGTAGTATCTCGAGGACTAACTAATCAAGAGAGGGAAAGGAGAAGAGCTAGGAAAGATGAAAATGTCAAGACACAAGCCATACAGTTATATGTACAAGATGGGCAAGGCAGTGATCCTGAGAATGTGCAGATTTTTCAATCTAGCAGTTAACTGGAAATATTCTCACCTTGATTAACTATATATACTAATACCTGTGAACTAAGCAACTGCACTGAAAATGGTAATTTGTAATAGTAGTTTCATGCTTGGAGTGCCTGTCATTCTGGTCTTCTGAATATGGGCTGCTTGTCATGACATTCCAGTTGCTGCTGTGCTGTCTCTAAGGTAGATGATTGTTCAAAAAGAAGGGGTTGGTGAATGAAGGCAAGAGATAGGAAAAGGAATATTGTGGGACTATCCTGCTTCAAAGTTGTACATGGTTAGATTTTTGGACTTATGTGTAAACATAAGAAGTATATAATTCTTTATGCCTATATTTTAAAATATGTTCTAATTTATTATTTTTTTCTCATATTCTGTAGGGACTTAAAGTTCATCATATCAATACTTGATGAAAAATACTTG
This sequence comes from Octodon degus, assembly GCF_000260255.1. NCBI lineage: Eukaryota > Metazoa > Chordata > Mammalia > Rodentia > Octodontidae > Octodon > Octodon degus. The sequence goes on from NW_004524693.1 coordinate 2,776,378, forward strand.
TTCAATATTATGCGTAAGATGTTTGATATACTGATAGATAGTGAGGTTAAGCTTAACAACCAGTGTTGTATGTTAATAACAATAACTTTTCTTCTGGATGTTTGGAAACCTAAATTTGCAGACCAATATTAGAGAAAAATGAGGGCCACAAGGAAAGCCAACATTTTGGCCTTAGCCTTCCAAGGTCACTTCAGACTCAGGACATATGACAACTTGTATTGTAACATCATGTAACTCAGTTGTGTCTCAAATTTTCTGATCAAGGGGTTTATGGGGCCAAAAAAGAAAGGGATTTATGATGTAGAGTGTTCCTAATGAGAGTCAAATGGAGAGAAAACATTCTCTCAGTCTTTCACAGAGAGCACATTGTCCAAGCAATGGCCATGACTCATCCTCATGGCTGACACTAACAATGGTTCTACAATCTGTGGTACAGGATTTCAGGTTAATTCCTGAGGGGTTTTCACTGACCTTATCATACTCTAAATTGGAACTCTTGTTGCATAGGTCCTGCTTTACCTTGGTCTTAACCATCCAGCAGAAAATTATAAAAACGAAGTTTGAGAAGTATAACCATGGTGTTATTTTGTGCTGTAGGGGACTCAGGTCAACAATTTCTGACATTGCCAATGAAGTGGAAACCCAATACTATTATGGACTACTGAACTCTTTTTAGAATATTTTGCTGAGTTTACACACCTATAATATTTAAATGATGGAACTCAACAAAAAAGGTGATAAAAATTAATGTCCATTTTGTATCTGTGTATTCAAAGTGGTTAGGATATTTATATAGTTACCTTCTCTTAATTAATAGAGGGATTTTTTCTAATGGTGTTTGTAAATAAAATATCAAGTCCGCCTCTTGAATACCAATTACCCTGTAGGAAGAATGTATGTAATGTGTTAATTATTGAAACTGTCCTAATAATTTGGTTTGAAACTGTTTCATTGCTATTTGTTTCTCAATATAATTATGCGGAAAAAAAGAAACAGATCTCTTTTAAAGGAAAACCCATCAGAATAACAGCAGATTTCTCTTCCAAAACCACCAAGTTAAGAAGAGCATGGTGCCATGTACTACAAGTCTTGCAAGAAAAGAAATTCCAGCCCAGACTCATATCCTGCAAAAATCTCTTTCAAGTATAGTGGAGAAGTGAAATACTTCCATGACAAAGAACAGCTAAAGAATTTTGTAATGACAAAGCCAAGCCTACACAGACTGCTAAAATATGTTCTAGAAAGGGATCAAAATGACGACAACTCCATGAATGAGAGTAGAAAGAACCCACCAAATAGAGCAAACAATTAAACAAGGAGAATAAGAGATCTACAAAAGAAGTCTTTCATTTATTCTTTTGTATACAGCAGCAAAATATTTCCCTTGGCCTGCTCTACAAATAGACTTCAGGAGTGGGGAAATGGCTCAGTGGAATAAGTGCTTCCCTGTCAAGTGCAAGGACCTGCGTTCAATCCCCAGTTCCACAAAAAGGACTTCTGTAACTTATGGGTCATGATTCTATCCAGGTCTGCTGGGTGGTACCAGGGAATCAGCAGTATCTCAGTCCCACAAGTGCCACCTGGCCACCAGTAAGCATCGTGAACATTGTCCATGTCCACGACATACTAGAACTTTGTGCGATATCCTATCCCCAAATTGTTAGAAATGCTGGCCATTTATTTGCCATGCCAATATTTATCTTATGTTTTATTCTTAGTAATTCTTTACTATCATGAAAATGTTTTCTTAGTTCAATTGTTTTGAAACATTTAATTTTTAATTAATGTTTAATTTTCTGAGAAAAAAAAAGAAAAAGAAAATGATCTCTTTCCAAACTGGTATGTTTGCTTCCCTTGATATGACATGAAAGAATACAATTTTAGGCTAAAAGCATGTTATTTGCCTTCTGTAATTATTATGGAAGCAACATTTGACTAAATCAGGCATGACACTCAAATCATGTACAATTCCCATTTTTTTTTAATTCTCAGTTGCCCACTATCTAGTGAGAGCTTTTACCAATGTACTCTGTTCTGCTTGGACAATGTCGGGCATCCAGCTGTTGCTGGAAGATGTCTTGTATGTTTTGGAAACTCCTTTTGTTGCCCTTCTTCATCTTGACAATGGAAAAGTGTTACCACTGAGCATTCTAATTGTTCATAGAGAAATCAATGCTCCTTTATATTTCTTTCTCATTCCTGAAATTTTTACAAAGGTTGTGCATCATTTTAACTGAAAACTTCAGACATTTAGTTGATATCTGCCTAGTCTGTGTTCCAGGAAATTACTTTTTTAGTGTCAAGTTCATTAGAAATATCAGGCTTGTCCCTGGGTCAGGCTGCCTTATATGTGACTATTTCATTCTGGAACAAGGTGATTCACTGACCAAGAGATGCTGAATGTTCGGATAACCTGGATATTAATGCCTACTTTTAAAATTAGAAGGTATGACCCCAAATTGAGTGTGGGAATAGAAGACATTTTTTGTAATTATGAAAATATCGTTAGTACTACAATAAAAAGATTTGACCACTGTGAAGGAAATCTCAGACTTCAAAGGTGAGGATCAGAGGGTAGTTTGAGATTCTTCTGTATAAATAAATAAACTTCTTTTATTTTTTCTTTTGCAGAGCCAGGGGTTGAACTCAGGCCTTTGCACTTGCCAGGCAAGTGTTTATTCTACTGAACTATCTTCCCCACCCCTCAATAAACTTCTATAAATGTTAGATCACTTCTTTTCTCTTTGGTTTTCAAATGATCTACTGCAGCACGGACCATCTCATTCTAACTAAGTTTGTCACTGAGTTCCACAGACTTCTAGTTTGTAGCTACAAGATGTTAGGGATTATATAGGATTTACCAGCAGCTCTAACACTTAACATAATGTTTGAAACTTCAAAGTTCTTAATAAATATTATTCAGAGCTATTGTTTCAGGTATAACTGTTGAAAACGACAACAACCTTTTTCATGAGGCGCCACAGGTAAAAAAAAAAAGCAATTCAATTTCTTCAAGATTCTGCTATGCAGGGGCTGGGGAGATGGCTCAGTGGAATAAGTGCTTCCCTGGCAAGCTCAAGGGCCTGAGTTCAATCCCCGGTTCCAAAAAAAAAAGAAAAGAAAAGAAAAGAAAAGATTCTGCTAGTCTTATCCAAGCTGAATGTCTAAGATTATGTTTGAAGAGAGGTGGGAATGGTTTTCTAAACGAAGATTATAGTATTACATTATTTCTCTTTAACCATGTATCTAATGCATTAAAAATCTCACTAATTAAAAAATACAAATTAAAATCACAGTAAAAATGTCTAAAACTCCTTCAGCATGGCTATTATTAAAACTACTGACCAAACTGGTGTTTATTAGTATTCAGATCAACTAGAACTCTATCTGTTGCTTAATTAGCAAAGCTATCAGTATCTGTCAAACTGATGTACACCATGTGCAATGCTCTGAACATGTCCCTGAAAATGTGAAGTTGAAACTCAATGACCTTTACCAGATGATTAAATCACTACGGTGCAGCTGTAGGGGTTAATAACCTTAATAAAAAGTTGGAGGAAGTGCCCTTTTGATCTTTGTATTTTTACCATATGAAACAGAGTTCCTCTCTGCTACAAGACATGACATTCAAGTTGCCATTTTGGAAGGAGAGTGCCGCTCATATCTCTAAATCTGCAGTTGTCATGGTATTAGACTGCCAGCTTCCAGATCTGTGAGAAATAAATTTCTAGCCTTCCTAAATTATTCAATTTTAAATAATAGTTATAACAGTAAGAATAGACTAAGATACAATATCAGACAGAAACACACATACACACACATTGATATATTGATATAGATAAATAGGTATCTAAGTATAAGATAAACCCATTTTTTCATTTTTCTTTTTGTGGTCCTGGGGATGGAACTCAGGACCTTGTGCTTGCCAGGCAAGTGCTTATTCTACTGAGCTATTTCTCCCAGTCCTAAAACTCCATTTTTGGAAATGATGTAATTACCTATTAACTTTACAAATGTTTAACAAATTGTTTTATGAAAATAAAACCACTATAACCACACATAAAATACATGGCATGTGCAAGGCCCTGAGTTCAATTCCTAATGCTACACAAACAACATCAAGCTGAAAAAAACTTCAAATAACCAAAGCAGCCAGGCATACATAATTTCCTTTATAAATTAAACTAGAGTAACACTAAGATATGATTTTACCAGACAAGTATGATTAACTTTGAGTAAGTCACAGTAATGACTGATATGAGAGCATAAAGCTGTCTTTGAAATGCTAATAATGCTCCATTTTTTGACTACTGAAGTTTGTTGATCTTTTTATCTGTTTTAATTAATATTTCATTTCTAATGTCAGTAAATTCTAAGAAATTTTTGCTCTGTCTCTCTGTGTCTTTCTTTCTGTCTCTATCTCTGCCTCTCTTTGCCTACCCTCCCGGTGTGTGTGTGTGTGTGTGTGTGTGTGTGTGTGTTTATGTATTTTGTACAGGGACTCACTACGCACCTCAGACTCAGTGATCCTCCTGTTTTCAGCCTCCTCAGTGCTGGGATTACAGGTGCATACCACCATGCCAGGACATGGTCACAGGCTCAGCATACCTGAGGGCAGGACTGCAGAGCCTGGAATATCAGGTATCAAACCCGTCCCTGCACTTGCCTAAGCAGGCGCTTAGTCTGCTGAGCTACCTTGCCTGTCCTTTGTTTTTCTTGCATTTTTAGGGAAGAGTCTATAGGGTGGTCAGAGTCTCATTACTAAATGAAACTCATAGCGATCCACCTGTTTAGAGCCTCCCAAGTGTTGGGATTACAGGCCCACACCACCACACCTAGTCTCAATTATTGTTTCAGTGCTCCCTGGGGGTGCGGCTGGCACAGCAGGCCCAGGGATCAAAACTTTGGACCCTATGCCTGCTTATAGATGCTTTAATCTGCTGAGCTATTTGGCTAGCCCCTTGTGTGTGTTTTGATACTGGAAATTAAACCCACGGCCTTGTGCATCCTATGAAAGCACTCTACTATTGAGATACATCCTCAGCTCTATGCTAATTCTTGATTATTGAAAGTAATCAGCCATTTGTATGTTGTATCTACAACTAATATTGAATCATCTACATTTTTCACCTTTATCACTTTACCTTAAACCATCATTATCTGTAGCTTGGATTACTGCAATAGTTATCTTTCAGCTCATCCCACATCTTCACTTTTACCTGTCAAAGCCTTTTATCTATGGTCCAGTCCAAATTGTTAAAAAGCACAAATGCCAAAATTAGTCATGCAACTCTTCCATTATAAACATTCATTTCTCACCCATTTCTCTCAGGATCAAATCCATTGAATATAATCCAGCTCATAAAATACTTAATAAGCATGCTTGTTTATTTCTCCAATCTCATCTCCTCTGCTTATTCCTTTTCCTACCAAATGCATAAGGGATGTGATTGGTAGTAAATAATTTACCACTATTAAAACACTCTGTCAAGATACTAAAATGCCTATGTTGGATGGCTTTAGGAGCAGAGATATTTTTGGAATAAACTTTTAGCAGCATTGTCCTGAAGCTACACTTGTATTACAAATTAACCTTTATGTGTTTCATACTTCAATAGTGATGCTAATAGAGATTATGGAAAGTGAATGCCTCATTTTGTGACCAAGTTGCTCCAGAGTTTGCACTTGAAATTTTTGATATCTAGATCATATCTTCTCTCCCACTTTGTTCCGAATAATCAGATTATCATTTCCAGTTCAGGTATTCCTTCCTACAAAAAGTCTTCCTTAACCCTTCAATGCCAGATTAGGGGGATCATTTCAAGTGTATATCCATTAATGTAAGCTTGGGCCTATCACAATACTACAACACATCAGAGTAACACGTTAGTCAGGAGAAATGTTTGAAACTTAAACTCTTTCTCAGGTTGATAGTGAAATGTTAATGATTTTATGTGCCAAAGCACTGATATGCATAAAACCCAGCAGAATGAATCTGAAGCAACAATGGAGGCTAAAGTGTAGAAACAAAAATTATTAAGAGATAGCTTCTGAGATACAAGAGGGACCCATAAGGGATTTATAATATAAGCCACTTCTCTAAGATTCTTTTACAGAGCAAAGTCATAAGGTATGTACAAAGTCATAAAATGAGTATAATATGGGATACACTACAATCACCCTATAAGATTAAAATATAGCTGCTTAGTTAATATTGATCCAATAGGGAACCAGAAAATTTGTCAAATGTATGTAGAAAGAACAAAGCATTTTGGGGAAGGGATGTGTCTGGATGCTCTTGTCACCCCCTGGACTGACTAATGTCTGTATGGACTTTATTGGAACACATGATGACAATTATAGTATAATCTCAAATTATTTCTTATCCCATGGGGAGGCATTAGGACTGGTAATTTCATCTGTATATAGAGGCCTGATCTTTGACAGACGTACCTCCAACCACAGTTATAAGGTCTTTTCATCTTCTGTGCTGGTTCATTCGAGAGACTAACCTCTATCTGATTGCATATAATACTTCTACCTAACTGAGATTTCTATATTTTCATAGTAATTTTCAGTAGACAACAGAAAAATCACTGGAAGAAGAGTGTGAGCAGAACTCATGGAGAAACTGTAAATTGCAGCTCAAAGCTGGAGATCATACAGAGCCTTCTAAGCTTTATTAAGGAGGGTGGTCTTTATTTTTAGTTCAATGAGATGTTGGTAAAAGATATTTTTAATCATAAGTAAATCTCTAAGGTATAAAAACTTTAAAAATTACAGTGCAGAATCCAGTGAACAGAAGTTAACATTTACTGAAAAAGATGTGTATAATTTTTTTTAAAATTCTGAAAAAATAGAATAAATGGTTGAACTGTTTATTTCCTCTGGGAATGCAAATTTGTTATCTGACACCTGAGATAGATATGAATTATGATCTTGCAATGTGATATTGGACATGTATCTTCATCTCCCTGAACCTCAATTTCTTCATATGTAAATTGGGCTGATAATCACACATGTGCATGGCACGCAGGACTAGATAAACTAAAGAGAAGTACATAAGATACATCCTGATACAGAGTAAGTACTCACTTTGCCTTATTATAATTATTTTTGTCTGTATTGAAAGACACATAGATCAACAGAACACAGTATTTGAGAACTCAATCTTTCTAGACAGAACCAAGTTGAAAATATGTTTCTGCATTGTACTTATTGTGTTACTTTTATGAAATTACTTTCTTTCTCTAAGTGTCTGGTTCTATACTATAAATGGCCCAGGATGATTTTAAGACCTGGGATACAGCAATTATAAGTGACAGCTCCCAGTGTGTAAGCAATTTCATTTTACCTAGTTACATTAAGTGATTACAGATGCTGGTGATGCCATATCTAATCTTAGTATAAATGGATATGGAGAGGAGAAAGAAAACAATATCAGTAGCAATAACTTCCATATTTAGATGAGATCGGATGCATTTAGGGTGGTAGGGCTGTAGGAGGCTTCTATATTCAGTATTGGTTGATTATTGGTGTTTCCTTAATTAAGCATAGAGATATAAGTTTATTTAAAAAATTTAATGTCTTCTAGTTCCTCTGGCCAACTGTCCTGTGTTACTCAACTTCCTACCACATTGGAAAATAAGGCTGTGCAAAACAGTTTACAGGAAGAAGAAATTTTGGTTCACAATTTTATTAGGTATTTTTTTCCTTTTTTCTTTTCTTTTCTTTTCTTTTCTTTTCT
>NW_004524693.1:2784224-2795016 GCF_000260255.1 Octodon degus
AGAGAGAGAGAGAGAGAGAGAGAGAGAGAGACAGAGAGACAGAGAGAGAGACAGAGAGAGAGACAGAGAGAGAGACAGAGAGAGAGACAGAGAAACAGGTGACAGAGATAGAGAGACAGAGAGAGAGAGAGACAGGAGACAGAGACAGAGAGACAGACAGAGAGACAAAGAAAGACAGGAAACAGAGATACAGAGACAGTGAGAGAATTACTATTGACATGATACCAAGGATCCATTTCTTTCAACTAGGTCCCATCTCCTACAGAATTCATCAATAAGTTTAGAGCTGTCATGATGCAATCACCTTGTAACATTGCTGTATTAGGAACCAAGCCTTCCACATATGAATCTTTAGGGGTCATTTCATATCTAAACCATAATAGCTTTTTACCATCAAAATGTAATTTCCACAAAATCAGCCTGGATGATGCCCACAGATGACAAATATTTGTGGCCCACATGGCAATGGTTTGTCGTCCAGGCAGCATAGTAGATATGGGCTCTGTAAATTGTGTCTAGAACCAATTCTGAAAAGTGTTTCTTTGTAATTCTTATCCACATGATATTCATCAACTACAGTTAACAACCAACATTAATAATGATATTTTATAAGACTGCACTATTATCCCTTCACAAAATGAAACTGGAAAATTCTTTCAGTGATATTGGCAGATGGGATAGATATCCTCCAGGTTGATGAGATAAATATCCTTCTTATATTATTTTTTCTTCAGTTAGAGGTTACTCTGAAGGGCAAAAGATAAGTCAAAATATACATTCTTCATGTGGAAACATATGTATCCATTACATTAGCTGTCTTTGGGAAATTTAAAATCTTTTCAATACCCCATCTTATGCAAGTGAATCTTGATATTATCATTCCTTAGGCCTCCAGCAATGAAGCTTGAGAGAAATTTTATCATTCCTTCCAAACAGGACTGGAGGATCAAAGGTTCTTTTCTGTACTTTCCTAGATAATGTACAAGAGATTATCTTGTCTCACAAATAGCTGCTTTGTACAGGTTAGGCAGTGGTTTATCCTGTAACTATCCATCTGAAATTGAAGATCCCATTGGCATGGTGCTGATTATAATACTCAGATATATAAAAAGCATATTAACCTAGTGCAACACACATTTCCATCAACTTCTCTGAACTCAAGAATATCTTGGTACCAACACAGGTTGACAGAAGCTTTCACTCTCTCAGCAACTTGTACAAATAATCTATTAAGCCATGGAGTCTGTAGGCTTTCTCAATTAGTCTTGTGCACAATCTCAAGGATATTTCCTAATGTGTTTAACTCTCTGCCACTTTTCCATTCATGATATTCTTCAAACTGTGTATCATGAAGCAAAGTATGATCATGTGGCCAAATTAGGAGCTGGAACTCATTTAGAATCTGGAACGGATGTCTATGGCCATACCATCCTTAATATGCCCGATTTTGTCTGATCTCAGAAGCTAAGCAGGGTTGGACCTAGTTAGTACTTGGATGGGAGAATCTGAAATGACTGCCCTCAGCTACCATCCTCAGGATGCTAATCTAGCTCTGAGACAGATATAGTCATCTTGACTTCCAGAAAATACATACTCGAAAAAGGCCTTGTACATGACTGTATTGACTACATGACTAGCAATTCTCAAGGCTTTTTAAAGAGGGCAGATCCATGATTCAATCTGTACAAACAACAAAAAAATAAAAAAGAAAGAAAAGATAAATATATTCATTTCAGAAACAAATGGATGACACTGGAGACCTCAAACCCAGTAGGGAGCGTCTCATACTGTGATATAGTAACTATTTGGCTAATCTTTATTCCTATTCTTGGCATAAAGTTCCTAAAACTTTTGGGATTTCTTGAGTAATAGAAAATCTTTTGTTATTCATAAAAGCCACTTTCAACTGGATTAGAGGTTTGGCTACTAGGGTGACTATTGGAGAATAGGCCTTATTTTCAGAGGCAGCAACAATGTGATTAATGGGTAGAAACTTTCAAACCCAACCTCTGTCTTCTGGGAAAGAATTAGGGATGAAGATTGAGCCAAACACCAAGGGTCAATTATGTGATCATTTAGCTACATAAATGGATTCTTTTTAAGAGCTCTAAACTATGGTGTGTAGATTATATCTGGATTAGTGAACGCAGGGAGGATTTGGAAGGGGAGCATGCCTGTAGAAAGTGAGTTAACTGTATTTTTCACTATATTTGACCTTGTTCATTTCTTCCTTTTGCCAGTTCCTGGGATATGTTTTTATAATAAACCAGTCATAGTAAGCAAACTTTTTCTTAGTTCTATGTGCCATTATACCAAATTATCAAAAATGCAAAAGATGAAGAGCCTCTGATTTGTAATAAAATTGTAAAACTTGCTAAGTAACCAGGGAATTCACTAATTGCAAGTGTCATCTGAGAGGGCAATGAGAGGACAGTTGTAAGAAACTGAACCTTTGATATGTGGGTTCTGTGCTAGCACAAATAGTGTCATACTTGATTAGAGGAAATCTGCTTGATGTGAGAGTTGAAGAATTGATCAGTATAGGTAATCCATACATTTGACATTAGATGTGGACTGGTGGAGACAAAGAAATTTTTTCAAGAAGTTATAAAGTAATCTGTGTGGGCAGAACAGCTTGGTATGCTACCAGACAGGCAGAAATAATGCAGGGCAGATTTCTGAGTGGTCAGCAGGCAGAACCTGTTCCTGAGTTGCTTGGGGTGTGACCCCACTGGAGAAATTTGGTAGCATTGTCCTTGGAGGAGGAGCTGACACCTGTGGCCAGGCCAGTAAGTTGAAGCATACTGCTATGCGCAGTGTGGCTCAAACTGAGGCTCAGACTTACAGAAAAATATTTTTGACAAATAAGCAGCAGAGGGTAACTTAGATGAACTAGTCCACCTGGAAGACTCTGAGAGAGAGAACATTGCCAAGTGGAAACTAATACCACACTCTCAACAGAGAAGCTAAAATTTTGGGACACTACAAAGCAACATCTGACAAGAAATATCAAAAGACCGGATGCTTTACAGAGAGGTTCTGATTCCAGCGATATAACTACCTACAATCAAACTTTAACAAAAATAGCACAGAAATCAAAGTAAACACTTCTCTATGAAATAGAAAATGACAACAAGAAGGTTAAAAGTGCAATTTCAGGCTCTGAGCACACCCAGAACAAATCTGAGAGACACCAGAATAGAAGAAATTGGAAGTGACACACACAAAATCTGTGAAATAATAGCAACTGAAGTAAAGAACCAACTCCAGAGGGGTATAGAGAAATAAGATCAGAAATAATCTCCGGGGAGAAAAAGAAAGGATAATCATAATAAGAGAATTGCTAAGTGTTTTTATAGAAGACATTGGTTAAAAAAATAGGGAGTAGAAAAATAATGGAAACCTGGAATGACAACATAGCAAACAAACAGAATGCATGAAGCAGATTCAAATAGATGCACAAGAAATTAAAAACCTCATTAAAAGTTGGCAACACCATTTGAATGAATGTGAAGACCAACTTTAAAACCTTAAAAACACCTTTGTAGCTAGAAAAAAAGTTAAGGAAAGATCACTTTAAAAAAAGAAGGACACGGGAAATACTAACAGCTGCAAGACGATACAAAGATGAACAACAGGACACCAACAGGAGTAACAGGGCTCAGTGAGAAAGAAGGAGCCAAAGCAAACAACATAAAAAGAATATTGGCAGATGTAATAGCAGAAAAATTCCCCAATATGGGGAAACAATCTGACATTTAGATAACTGATGCATATAGAAATCAAAATAATATCAACCTAATTAAAACTACAGCCAGACATATAATGAGCAAGATCCCAGAAATTCAACTCAAGAATGACATGGTAAAGGCTACTAGAGAAAGGAAAGAGATCACATTTAAATGAAAACCCACCAGAATAACAGCAGATTTCTCATCACACACCATCAAGTCAAGAAGACCATTGAGCAAAGTATTTCAAGTCCTTATAAGAAAATAAATTTGAACCCAGACTGATATACCCTAAAAAACTCTCAAGTTTAGTGGAGAAGTACTTCCATGAAAAAGTTCAGCTAAAGAAATTCATGTAGACAAAACTAACCCTATATGAAGTACTAAAATACAATATAGAAAGAGATCAAAATGACCACAACTTGAACAATAACAAAAGAAAGAATCCACCAAACAGGGGAAATAATTAAGCACAGGAAAAAAACAGGGAACCAACAGCAAGAGACTAACATGACCAACATAAGCCATACATATCAATTATACCTATCAATGTAAATGGACTCAATTCACCAATTAAAAGAAATAGATTAGCAGAGTGGGATCCAGAAATGAAATGCAACTATATACTGTATGCAAGAAGCACATTTAACTCAAAAAAATTCATAGGGTAAAAATCAAAGGACGGAAAATATTACCACATGTGCTAGTAGCTCAGAAAATAGCAAGAATAGGGATTCTGTTTGCATACAATCTGAACTTCAAAAAATAATGAAATGAGATAAAGAAGATAACTACATACTGGTAAGGAGAAAAATTTAAGAGGAAGAGATAATAGTCATAAATATATATGTATCAAATATGGGCGCACCCAAATATATAAGCCAAATTTTAATGGACATGAGGAATTTAATAGCCAATAACACAATCGTAACAGGGGACCTTAACACAACCTTATCTTAAAAAGACAATTCAAGTAGACAAAAAAGTAGCAAAGAGGTAGCAGCATTGAACCAAATCTTTGAAGAAATGGACTTAGAGAACATGTACAAAGTGCTCACCCAACATCTGAATACACATTCTTTTCAGCTGTACATTGGACCTTCTCTAAAATAGACCACAAACTAGTCCATAGATAATACTTTATTAAATGAAAAAACAGAAATTATCCCATGCATGTTATTTGACTATAGGGCAATGAAGCTAGAAATTAACAACAAAAGAACCCACAAAATCTTATACACATATGGAATTTAAATAACACCCTCTACAGCAACCGATTGGTTACAGATGAAATTAAACAATATCTACAATCCAATCAAAAGTCAAACACAACTTAATGGAACATAATGAATGCAATGAAAGCAGTTCTTAGAGGGAAATTTTTAGTGGTGAACTCTCACATTAAAACAACAGAACAAGAACATATAAATATCCTAACTCTGCACCTCAAGCTTTCAGAAAAAGAACAGCAAACCAAGCCCAAATCCCAAAGACAGAAAAAAATTATAATTAGAACACAAATTAATGCAAATGAGCAAAGAAAACAATATAAAGAATCTATGAATTGAAAACTGGTTCTTTGAAACATGAAATAAAATTGATATTGCCCTAGCCAACATTATCAAAAAGAGAAAAGAAAAAACTTATATTCAAGCCATAAGGAATGAATAGGGCAAAATTACTACAGATCCTGTGGAAATTTTGAATGTCATCAATAGCTACTTTGAAAGTCTATACTCTCACAGAATAGAAGACCAGAAAAAATGGACAAATTCCTAGATAGGTGAAAACTGAATCAAGAAGATAAAAAAAACCTCAGAATAACATAATATCAGCCACTGAAATTGAAAATTTATTTAAAAACATTGCCAACATAGAAAAGCTCAGTATGACTGATTCACAGATAAATTCTACAGGAAATATAGAGCAGATTTAATCCCAATAGTCCTCAAAGTTTTCATTGAATTTTTAAAGGAAGCAATTGTCAGAAAATCATTCCTGGAGGCAAGAATTATACTGATCACAAAAGTAGAGTAACACGGAACCCAAAAAGAGAATTACAAGCCAATCTCCCTCATGAACATAGATGCAAAAATCCTCAGTAAGTGTTGTGGCTTGTGTCTAGTTGTCCCCCCCAAAGCGTTGTGTACTCATGGGGTGGACATATAGAGGTTGCAATTAATTCAATATCCAGTGTTCACATTATAGATGTGAATGCTTCTGGGAATCTGGGTGTGAATTCTGCACCCACCCTGGGGCACATAGCCTCAATGCAACATAAGGGAGAGAGACTTGATCTTTGTTGCCATTGTGGCCACTACTCCTCCTCTTCTGCTTTTCTTGCTTTGCTGTTTTCTTCTGCCATGAATAGCTGCCATTTTTAGGTGCTACTAAGCCTTGGATCCAGCTGAGCATGGACTGAAACCTCTGCAAACTGTGAACTAAATCAACCTTTAATTCCTTAATTTGGGTGTCAGGTATTTTGTTCCAGCAAGGAAAGAAAAGCAACCAAGAAAATAAGATACTGCTAAATGGAGCACAGCAAATTATCAAGAAAATTATACACCACAAACATGTAGGATTCATCCCAGGGATGCAAGAATGGCTCAATATATGCAAATCTATAAGTTTAATACACTATATCAACAAAGTCAAACCAAAAACCATATGATCATCTCAATTGATGCAGAAATGGCCAAAGACCCTGTATAAAAATTGTCATCTGAGATGAATACACACATCTCAGAGGAAGAAATACAAATGGCAAATGAATACTTGAAAAAATGTTCCATATCACTGGCCATTTAAGAAATGCAAATTTAAACAATACTGAGATACCATCTCACCACAGAAAGAATGGCTATCATAAAGATATCAACTAATAAATGCTGGAGAGGCTTCTGGGAAAAAGGAATCCTTCTCCACTGCTGGTGGGAATATAGACTGGTACAAGAACTATGGAAAGCAGTGTGGATTCTCCTCAAAAACTAAGACTGAAAAACTCATTCAACCCAGCTCTTCCCCTTCTGTGTATTTTCCCAAAACAACCGAAAACATCATACCATAGTGATACATGTGCACCCATGTTTAATGCAGCACAATTTGTGATAGCCAAAACTTGCAAGCAACCAAAATGCTCAATACTTGAGGAATAGATGAAAAATTTGTGGTATTTTCACACAAAAGAGTACTACTCAACTGTAAAGAAAGACAAACTTGAGGTCTGTATATTCAAGTGGATGTATTAGAGGCCATAATCACAAGTGAAAGAAATCATACCCACATGTGTAAATATTGTATTGTTTACCTAGTATAAAAACCTGACATAATAAATAAAACTTGAAGTTATATTAGATATAGTAAAACAGAAAGAAACAACATGAGGATTAAACAATGAAGATGAGAGAAAGGAGAAAAGATAGGAAAAAAGAAGTGTGAAAAATCATGCAAGTATATATAGGATAACTGAGATGATTACACTGTTAACTTCCATCAGTTTTTGAAAATGGCAGTTAATGTTTATAATTTTCTCTTGAACTAAATCTCTACCTTGATATCTGTAATCTAAGCAACTACATAGACAACAGCAATGTGTTATACAAAAAACAAGGTTGAATATCTTTCATCTTGGTCTTCAAAATGTATACCATTTATAATGTCTTACCAGTCATCATACTCTCTTTAAAATAATTTTTAAAGTAAAAAAGACAAGAGGAGTTTAAGATTCATTGAAAGCAAATGTTAACATTCAATTTTTTGTCCAAACTTCCCTAACTATATCCATTAATCTGAGCAATATATTTGACAATAAAACTAGATGATATAACCATTGTTGTTAACTTGCTATTCTTGTTTTGAAAATTTGTAACATATGTAATTTTTTATGTTATCCTGTTTCTGTCTTTGTATCTGCTATTTGTCTTTGCTTTTGTTTTTACTCTTCACAAATAAAATAAAATAAATTAAAAATAGAAAATTATAGAAATCTATATGGGAGGTTTTGAGACCTAAATACTGTTGTGATAACAAAAGGTATTAATTACTATGGCTGTATATTAAAACTAATTTAATCAAGATATGTCTTAATTTGTTTTTGTTATAGTGAAATACATTAGGCAGGCTCCTTTATAAGGAAAATGACGTTATTTTGGTCATAAACATGAAAGTGCAAAGCTTTGTGGTGTCATTTGATGATGGACATCTTGCTGATGGAATTCCAAGGCAGCTGAGGACATCACATGGCAACAGATATAGAGTGTAAAGTATATGTGTGATTGTCTGCTCATTTTCCCTCTTATGAAGTCAATAGAATTCTGTCATGGAAACTTCACCATGATGAATTTATCTAATGCTAACCGTCTTTAAAATCTCCAACTTTAACTTTAATAGTCAGACTAAGTCTTCACCCCTCCTAAACCTCATAATGGGTATTACATTTCAATACATAAAACTTTGGGGAACACTAACCATGTCCAAATCACAGCATATCAGAAATATAGTGTATTTAATATTCAAGTGATAAATGTATTAAATCTATTGTCATTGACACAGTGGTGCAGATATGGATTAGGTTGAAGCATTTGTTTTACAATATGAAGTAAGGAATATTTTTTGATAAATAGAAGAATGGTGGAAGGAGACAAGTGAAACAGAAAAATGCAGGGGAATAAGGCATTTTTAAAAAGTGACAATTTAACTGATATGGAAAGGTAGACGTTAATGGAAAATAGATTGGCATCAGATTGTGAAAGTCTTTGCACATGTACCTAGATAATTTTAATTCGATTTTTGGGAAATGGGAAGCAATCCTTTTAAAGAGAAAATTGAAGAAATCAAAACTGTAGTTTAGGAAGATTCATGTGACGTTGATAAGCAGGAGTGTTGGAAGAAGAGAGTCTAGAGGAAGGGAGACAAATTTAAAAATGTGGAAGAAATGTGAAAGTGGTCAGAATCAAAATAGAACTGTTTGTGTCAATTGTAACCTCCGCAAACTCTTATTTCATGATAGTAACTTTCATGAAGTATGCTATTGGTCAGAAGCCAAAGTTTGTATGGAGACTATTACCGTACATACTTTTTCAAGTATCTGTCCAGCAAATGTCTCTTCAGCTTCAAATTAATGCCATTTTTGCTATTAATGATTGTAGCCAAAAATAATTATTTCAGAATATTTCATGCAATCTTCATTTTTTCTTTGAAACTCTCCTTGCATCTATCTTCTTGTGTAGTCTCATAATTCACTATTCTCATTGCAGTGTTCTATTGCTCCCAGTACACATTATTCTTAAACAAATGTCTCCTTTTTTGTTTAAATTGTGCTAGGAAAAATTACCACAATATTCTGGGCACATAGGTCTGATTCCCAGTTAAATAAATAAATAAATAAATAAATAAATAAATAAATGAATTCCAAATAAATTATTACATTATGAATGAGATAAACTTTTTTTGAAGACGTTAACTAAATATTTATTGAACTTGTACTGTATGTTACACACTGTGGTAAACTTCTACAGGGACCGACACACAAGGTGTGGGGATCAAACCACAGCCACTGTGTCTACTTAAGCAGGCACTTTAATCTGCTGAGCTATTTGGCAACTAGATTTTTTCTGTTTCTCACAATGATTTTATTATTATGAAAGTTTATATTTAGATACTAATATCACTACTTCAACTTTCTTTTGGTTAGCATTTACCTGGGCTATCTTTTCCACTGTTTTTATTTTACTTTTTCCTTGATTTGTGTTTTAGCTGTGTCACTTACAAATGGTACCTAGCTGGATGTTATGCAGTCTTATTTTTTTAAATCGCTAGGAGAGTTTCAATAAATAACACACTGCATACATTCTAGTTAGTGGTTAATTGCTGTACAAAATGAGGACTTGAGATCCTATGTACAAACAACGTTAAAACAAACCATTCTATTCATTAACAGAATGTAACTATATATCTATCCTAAACACTTTGAATACACAGATACAAAATGGATATTCATCTGTATACCCATTTTTGTTAAGATCCATTATTTGAATATTATAGGTGTGTAAACTCAGCAAAATATTCTAAAAGAGTCCAGTAGCCCATAATAGGATTGGGTCTTCTAATTAACTGGCAATGTCAGAAATTGTTGACCTGAGTCCCCACAGCTCAACATAACAACATGGCTTTATTTCCTATATTTCGTCTTCAATAATGTTCTACTGGATGGTTAAGAGCAAGGTAAAGTAAGACCTATGCAAAAAGAGTTGTAGCTTTTGGGTCTGATAAGGTCAGTGAAATCCCCGCAGGATTTATCTTGAGATCCTGTACCACAGATTGTAGAACCTTTGTCAGTGTCAGCCATGTGGATGAGTCATGGCCATTGCTTGGTCAATGTGCACTCCGTTGAAAGCCTGAGAGAGTGTTTTCTCTCCATGTGACTCTCCTTAGGCACACTCTACATCATCGTTCACTTTCCTCTTTGGAACCATAATCTCCTTGATCAGGAAATTTGGGAAACTACCGAGTTACATGAAGTTACAGGACAAGTTCTCATATGTCCTGAGTCTTAATTGACCTTAGAAGGTTAGGGCCAAAATGTTGGCTTCCCTTGCAGCTCTCCTTTTTCTCTAATTTTGGTCTGCAAACTTAGGTTGTTAACCATCCAGAAGACAAGCTTATAGTTGTAATCAAAAAACTTAAGCTGTTAAGCTTAACCTCATTATCTGTGTGCATATCAAACATCTAAGGCATAATAAGGAACAGATATTTTTCATCAAGTATTGATATGTTGAACTTTAAGTCCCTCTGTAATATGATAAAAAACATTTTAAAATTAGATTATATTTTACAAATAGGATAAAGAATTATATACTTCTTATGTTTGTACATAGGTCCAAAAATCTCACCATAAACAACCTTGAAGCAGGATAGACCCACAATTTTCCTTTTCCTGTCTCTTGCTTTCATTCATAATGTCCTTCTTCTTGAACAACCACCTACCCGAAAGACATCATATCAGCAACGGGCATGTCATGACAAGCAGCCCATATTCAGAATACCACAATGACAAGCACTCC
>NW_004524693.1:2797899-2824993 GCF_000260255.1 Octodon degus
TATCCTCTACACTCTCTGCAGGGATTGCACCTGCAGGTTTACACCCCAGGCGTGTATGTCAGGCCTGAGCTGTGCCTGGAGGATGCAAGGTGAAGTACGGGGAAGAGGAAGCTCTTCCACACACTCACCAGACCTGGGCTAGGACTGGGTCTGGGGTTCCCAGAATGCAGCAAAATTCCTACTTGGCGGGTGGGGTAGGGGAGGTACTGTGGAGTGGTCGGTCGCGGCCCAAGGGTGTTGGAGAGGGTCTGGCCCACGCTGCACCTGGGCTGGGACTGGTCCTGCTAGCGCAGGGTAGCAGGAAGCTCTCCACACACTCACCGGACCTCGGCTAGGACTGGTTCTGGTGGTTCCCGGAAGGCCCCTGAAATTCCTACTCGGTGGGCGGTGTGGGGGAGGTTTTGCGGAGTGGTGAGGTTCGGCCCCAGGGTGTGGGAGAGGGTCCAGCTCACTCTACGCCTGGGCAGGGAGTGGTCCTGCAGGCGCAGGTTAGCAGGAAGCTCTCCACACACTCACCGGACCTGGGCTAGGACTTTCTTGTCTTTTTGTCCTGGATAATATTTCCAGAACTATATTAAATAAGAGTGATTAGAGTGGATATCCTTGTGTTGTTCCTAATTTTAGAGTGAAACATTTCAGTTTTTGACCATGTAGTGTGATACTGACTTTTGACTTGTCGTAGATGGCTTTTATGAGACTGAAATAAAAATCATGTATTTCAATATTCACTAGAGCTTTTAATCATGAATGGGTTTTGTACTTTTCAAATGCTTTATATCCATCAATTGAGATGATCATGTGGTTTTCTTTGTCCTTTGTTCTGTTGATATGGTGTATTAGTCTTTTTATTTGTCCATTTTGATCCAACCTTGAATACTTGAAATGAATCCTACTTGGTCATGTTGTGTAATCTTCATGATGATTTGCTGCATTCTATTTTCCAGTGTCTTATAGAGGATTTTCTGCATATATGTTCATTACAGAGATTAGTTTGTAGTTTACATAGAAATTTATAAAGCAGATGTTTTAGTGCCCTGGACTTGAAACAGAAAATATGCAAATAACCCTATTATAATAAATGTTAAAACAAATGGAAGGGTCAGCCAAAGAGCTCAGTGGATTAAAGCATCTGCAAACAGGTGCAGGGACCAGGGATTTGATCCCCCAGGCCTGCTGTGAGGGCCCTTCCACAGTGGTGCACTGAGAGGGCCATTCAGACTGGGTGTAGTGGTGCACACCTATAATCCCAGCTCTTGGGAACCTGTAAAAAGCAGATCACTGTGAGTCTGATCTAGTAGTTAGACCCTGAACACCCTGTAGATACTTCCCTAAAAACACACAAAATGTGGAAAAAATAATATATACAAAAATAACTCATTGAACAGCAAAGAAGATAAATCATTCTTCAAGAGAAGTCAATATTTACCAATTAAATATGAATATTTCCCCTTGAGAGATATAATAATACAGAAAATCATGAAATTCATGTGTAGAGGGCCATGTATGGTATGTAGTGGAGACAAATCAGACTAGTACAAGCTAACATCATTATTTCACTTCTTGGATTTTTGATTAAGAGACTGTAATTTCTATTAATATCAAATTTCCAACATGAAATATATCCTGCCAACCACAGCTATGTGTCTGGGGAAGAGAAAATGTAACTAAGTGGTTTATTGTTTGCCTAGCATGTGGAAATTTCTAGCATTTTTTTGTAAGCAATTACTTAATTTTCTTTGGTACTGAGGAATGGAACTCTTGACCTCAAACTTGTCAGTCAGGCATTGCATCCCTGACCTATATCCCTATCCTGGGCTCTGGGTTTTATCCACAGCTCTGAAAAATTAAAAGCAAAAAAAAGAAATAAAAGAAAAACCCCACATACACAAAAATATATTGATATTCCACCTCATGCCAATCAGAATGGCTATCATCAAGAATACAAAAAATGATAAAATAGTAAAAACTGATAAAGATGTGGGTGTGTGGGTAATCCTTATGTACTGTTGGTTTCAAAATAAACTAGTATACAATCCTACTACCTTTCCTGATGGCCTCCATTTAATAGAGATACTTGTATATCCTTATTTACTGAACTGGAATTCATAGCAGCTACATTATGGAATGAACCTATGTTCCCATTAACAGATAAATGGGTAAAGAAAATGTAATATGCATGACACATACACAATGGAGTATCATTCAGCTATAAAAAGAACACAACTATATCATTTTCAGGAAAATGGATGCAACATGTGGAATCTAGAAAAAATGACATTATGAAAGTAGAAGGAAGATTATTATAAGATAAGATAAAGGATATCAGGAGGAATGATGAGGGAAGTATAAGAGAGAAATGGGGGATGTATATGATCAAATTATGTTGTATGAATATACAAAAATATCACAGTGGCGGCTTTCTATATAATGAAGATGAACTAGTAAAATAGGGGAAATGGATTTTATTTTTTACAGGAGCTATAAAAGGTCTTTGCTGGCATGCTAAATCATCAAGTGCATTATTCTGTTTTGTTCTCTACTTATTTATTGAATAAAGCACTCTGGCAAATTGTTCCTTTTTACCTGAACATTACATAGATTGATAGGTTTATTAAGTACCAGTTCCAGAAATTTTTTTGCTTAAATTTACTTATTTATGTCAGACATTCTTATTATTTGTAAGACAAAGCCAGTGGAAAGCAAATTGCTTGGGTATTTTTTGAGCCACATAAGTGAACATTCTCTTTGTTATTTGCATTTCCAAGAAGTTCACTAGATACATCACTACATCTCCTTAACTTTTAGTATAATCAGTATTAAGTTATATCTAAAGTATTTGTTCATTTGTCTAATGGCCTTGAATTATGTATGAGTAACAGTTGAATCAGTGAGGAGGAAACAAGTTGTCCCTGTCCTAAATACCTGGAATCATGGGGGTTTTCTAAGCTTCCGTGATGATTAGAGCCATAAGTAAAATTCAGTTATGGGTTCAGTTCTGTTTGCTCTTGAAATTCCTAATACTACTGCTTGCTGAAGTATTATCATTGTGATATTGAGAGAAAAACTAATAATTCCTGAAAGTTTTTTCTCATTTTTGGGCAGGACTAGAGATAAAACGCTGGGACCTTGTGTATTCTGCCACTACATACTCCTTGCTCTCCTTATTCTGTGAAATTACATGAAAACTTTTACACTGGCAGAGAAAATCAGTTATGTCTTCAATGAAAATAAAATTGTGAGACATTTTCATTTCTATCTTCTAGGTGAGATAACAAATACAGAGGCTAAGTAATTACTTAAAAATCACACAGTCAACTAATAGTGATTCCAGTATTTTTCCAGATTCTTTGATGCAGGCATTTACAAGAATTATAAATTCACTAGTAGCCCAGATATACAAATATCTTTTACTGGAACACTTTAAAATAATCTGCTTGCTGTAGAAAACTTTAGCCAAATTTTTATACTGGAAAGATGCTTTTCTATGGATTGCAGTTTTGAAATCCGATCTTGCATTCGAAAGGCAACCAGTGGCATTACTAAAATAACAAAATTAATTTTGTCAGGAAATTTATTCACAGACTAGAAAGGCAATATTCTTCGTGTACGTCATCAACCACTGCACACAAGAATGCTTTATGCAATCAACAAAAACCATAATAATACAAAACACAAGCATGCTTAATTAGATGAAAATCAGGTAGACGAGAATGTTTATATAAATCCAAATATTTATAATGGTCGCCAGAAGTGAACCAGGTAATCACAACTTGAAAATGAGGCTTCTGATTACCTCAGGTTGGGAATTAGGCTGTGTGATCTCTGTGACAGCTGTGACAGGGAATAGCAGAGTAATTCCAATAAAAAAGACACAGTTCTGCATAGTAATGTTACAGAAAGCAAAAGATAAAATCAAACCTCATTAGAATTTGAGCTTATGGTTTGCAAAGATAGTTCTATTCTGTAGAGATTTAGGAATAGGAGAAATAAGTTTTCTCCTGCATTACAGAAAGTTATGAGAAGACCTATGGTATGAAACATATATTTACAATATGCAAGCTGAATAGAAATACTCTTCATGTGTTCTGATTGTTATTAGCTTTCTATGAAATTTATTTTTCTCTTCTAATTACCAGGAAATGAAAAACATAATTTTCTTTTCACTTCTCCATTACCTTATCATGTAACTCTTCAGCCCAGTGACTAGCAAACTACTTCATACCACAAATGAAGAGAAATTAATGTAATAAGTCAAAACATAGTAGGGTTATATCTTAGTCAAAAATTTAAAAAAAATATTTTCTCTTCAATTTAATGAAAACAATGAGTATTCATCCTCAGGCATAATTGGACAGCAGTATAAATAACAATCTATTTTCCAAGTTCTAGAATGTTGGTAAGAAAAACTCTCTTTTTAAAATTAACCTTTTTTGCTGGACCTAGATAAGAAAAAAATCAAGTTGAGGGATACAGAAGAAAAGGATGACACAGAGAGACATTTGGGAAATATCTTTACTTGTAAGGTGAAATACAGGCTGATTATATCTCACATAATGTTTCTTTTTCCATTATATCTCAGGACTGTATTTTTGGAACAAAATCTACCTGTCATAATTTTTAAACTAGAAAATAACACCTTGTATCAAGGAGAAAAAGCAAAGCAGGAAAGTTTAATAATTGCATTAGTTTTGTTTTGCTGGTAAATAATGACCAAAATCAGAGTGGATTAAAGAACATGAATTTATTAACTCACATTTCTTTAGATAGGAAGACCAGGTGGGCTTATTATACTTTTCTACTCTAGTTTTCACAGGGCTAAAATCAAAGCATAAGCTGCTCTATATTCAGAACTGAAGGCTGTAGGTGAAAATCTTCTTTTGTATTCATTTTAGCTATTGGTGTGGTTCAAATTCATCCTAACTACAGGCTTCATCAGTATGTCCTTGTTGGCTGCTGGTGAGGAGCTGTCTTTATCTTTTAGAGACCATCCACCCTCCCTGACTCATGACCCTTTCTTTTTTCTACATCAGCACTGCTGAACTGAGTCCTTCTCAAGCTATAAATCTCTTTGATTTGTTCTTCTGCCTTATCTTTTCTTTCTTTAGCTTGAGAAAGTTTTCTATTATTGAGGGCTCAAGTGACATTAGTTAAGATTACCCAGGAAAATCTTATTTTTAAGGTCCATTCTCCTAAATATATATGTAAATTGCTTTTTCCCCACACAAAATAATATATTTACAAGATCTAAAAATAGGGCATAGATGTATTGGAACGTGGTATTTGTTCTACCCTAATAACTTATACCAGGCCAAACAGTAAATTATGTAACAGTCTGTTAAACACTGGCTCTTCCTTCTTAGTGCACTGCTCTTTCTGTAACACTTTGTTGCCCCATAGGTCATTTTCTTTTGAGGTTATATAAATGGAACACTTTCATGGTTTACTCTTCTTTCCAATAGTTTACTCGAGTATATTTTATTTTATTCATTTTAAAGAGAATAGAAAAATAATAGATAACACATTAAAAATAATAGACAATTTTAAAAAAAAACCCAAGATAATAGGTATTCAACAATGGTTGTGGGGCCGGGTAGATCGCTCAGTGGAATAAGCACTTCCCTGGCAAGCACAAGGGCCTTACTTCAATCCCTGGTTCTGCAAAAAAGCAAACAAACCAAAAATAAAATAAAATGGTTGTTCTATTGCACATTGTCTTCAATGTAGTTGGTCAGTTTACAGATATAAGCAGGTAAAATTGGCCAGAGTAAACATTTTAAACATTAACTGCTACCTTCAAATCACCAATAGAAATTAGTAATACAAACTTCTTAGCTATCCTGTGTATATACATGCATGATTTTTGCCTCCCTTTTCCTCTTAACTTTCTCTTCTCCCTCATGCCAATTGTTTATTACTTTTGCCCAGTTTCTTTCCATTTTATGATATTTATTGTACCATTTCAATTCTGTCTCAGTTACTCTTCTCTCATTGCTGGGACAAAACACCCAACACCCAAACTGAAGAAAGGAAAGGTTTATTTAGCTCATGTATAATGGAGGTTTCAGCCCATACTCACCTAGCTCCAAGACAGAGTGGCACATGGCAAAGGGTAGCAATTCATGGCATTGGAAAACAGCAAAACAGCAAGAGCAAGTGAGAGGAATAGCAACAACAATGACAGCAAAGATCAAGTCTGTGCCCTTTATGCTGTAGTTTAGGCTATCTGCCCCAGTCTGTATTTAGCACTCACATCCATAATTATAAATTGGATCACAAAGTCTAAAAGTCTGCCACATGACTGTATGAGGCTTTGAGGGGGACAACTAGACACAAACCATAACAGATTTTATTTACACTTTCACCATCTTACACTAGGGAGACAATACAATGTTTTCCACATGAGAGTCTGATTTATTTCACTTATGAGTATGGCCTCTAGTTACATCCATTTGCTAGAAAAAGCTTCAAGTTTAACTTTTTCCTAACTGAGTAATTGTTCATTGTATGACAATATCATATCTTGTTTAGCCCTTCCTTACTTGATGCTCATTTGACATAGGGATAGGCAGAAAGCTCATGAAAGAAAACCAAACTGCACAGGAAATACTTTAGAGAATCGCCACCTGGATGTCATCTAATCAAAAATTGTTTGCACATCAAAAGAAATCATCAGGGGCTGGGGAGATAGCTCAGCCATCTAAGCACCTGCCTAGCAAGTACAAGGACCTGGGTTTGATCCCTGGTATCCCATGCTGTACAGACCCTGACAACAGACATAGTTGCACATGCCTGTATTCCCAGCCCTGGGGAGGTTGAGAAAGGAGGATCACTGTCATTTTGAGCTGCATAGTAAGATCCTGTATCCAATAAATCAATAAAAATAAACACTAAATTAAGAAAAAGAAA
The DNA here is from genome assembly GCF_000260255.1 of Octodon degus. NCBI lineage: Eukaryota > Metazoa > Chordata > Mammalia > Rodentia > Octodontidae > Octodon > Octodon degus. Next base: position 2,804,806 of record NW_004524693.1, read on the forward strand.
TTACCAACAGAGTGAAAAGAGTACCCACAAAATGGGAAAATAATATTTAAACAACAGTCACTCAGATTAAGGACTTCTATCTGGAATATATAAAGAACTAAAAAAAAATCAGTTTCCCAAAATTCAAAGACACAATCCAAAAATGGGCATCTGAGATAAATACATACTTCTCAGAGGAATAAATACAAGTTGGAATTAAATATATTAAAAACTGTTCAACAGCACTAGTCATCTGAGAAATGTAAACTAAAATGATATTAATATTTCATGTCAACCCAGAAAGAATGGCTAATGTCAAGAAATCATCTGTAGTTTAAACTTGAATGTTCCCCATTGTCTAGTGACTTGGTCTCAGAGTTGTACTACTCTATTGGAAGGATCTAAAACCTTTAGAAGACAGGGCCTAGTGAGAAATCCTTAGATCACCCAGTAAGTGCCCATGAAGATACTTATATGATACCGACACATTTCCCTTTCTTGCTTTTGTTTTCTGACTGATGATAAAAAATTCTTTTGCTGTGCTGTGTGCTCCCACCATGATGTGCTGTCATTATCCAGAGGTCCAGAAACATAGGGCCAATGGATCATGGGTTACAGTCTCTAAATCTGTGAAACAAAATGAGCTTTTAAAAAATAATTACTCAACTATTTCATTGTCCAGCCACTAGAGCACCACTCCCATATTAACAATAAAATTACTTTTCTCATTTCGGGAAATAAATGCAGACTATCATGGATACTATTAAGTGCCCTACCATTCTAATATTAAACCACCTTTCAAGAATATTAGAGCATACATATTTCTTGAGAATAAAAAATGTCAAAATGGAAAATTTAAACTGAGTTGTGGCAACACACTTGTAATCCTAGTTTGAGACAGGTAGTTAGAAAGCTTTAGACTAGGTCTGGGAAACTTAATGACTTAGTGAAACTCTATCTCAATATAAAAAAAGGCAAAAATGGCTGGAGAAAACTTGAGTTTAATCCCTAGAGCTGAAAAGCAAATCAAAATAGAAATGAAGATATTAAGAATTGCAAGAAACCAAAGCTTCTAAGTAATGTATTGCTCTGAAGAAAGAAATCTGTTATATTTGCCAAAGCTTGTCTTTTAATTAGATCAACTTACAATGTGAAATGAAGTACATTTGCTTATAATAATATGCCATATTCTCATTATATGAGAAAATATTGATTAAGGAAATTATCTAGAATCAGCTAAGACATAATGAATACTTTCCTACCTGGTAGCATAGTGTATGGAACTAATTTTGCTTGGATTCTTTTACTTTACTTACCCATATTCTCTTTCTGATTTAAATTCCACTTGGAGAACACACACACAGAGAGAGAGAGAGAGAGAGAGAGAGAGAGAGAGAGAGAGAGAGAGAGAGAGAATCTTCAAAAGTCTACTATTCTAAGTCTCTAGTGTTTACAATCAAGAGATTTGAATTCTAATCTTAAAAGTATCCAAATGTGTGAGATCAAATTAAATCACTTCAATTCTCTGGACTTCAATTTCTCTTATCTGGAAGCTGAAAAATAACTTTCATGTTCATAACAGTTCTAATTTTCAATGGTTTCATTATCCTAAATATTCAAATATTTTTGAGATATTTTCTATTATTAAAGTACTGCTTTCTATGAGGTAATCTGGCTTCTATATGACTAAATTATTGTCAGTTGTCTTGTTACCTTTTTTGACCTAGGGTACTTTCTTGTGCTCTGTCTCTCTGTCTCTGTCCCTGTCTCTGTCTCTGACTCTGTCTCTATCTCTGTCTCTGTCTCTGTTTGTCTGTCTGTGTGTTTCTCTCTGTCTCTGTCTCTCTGTCTCTGTCTCTCTTTGTCTCTCTGTCTCTCTGTCTCTCTCTCTGTCTCTGTCTCTCTCTCTTCTTTCTTCCCTTTCTTTCATAGTTCTTTCTTTTGCAATAGAGATCAAGCCCAGAGCCTTGTGTGTGCTAGAGTAGTACTCTACCATTAAACTAAAGTTCCAATGCCATTGCAATTATTTTATTTTAATTTAATTTTTATTAGCACATGTTTGCTGTATGTGTTTGGAATTCTTATGTGTGTGGAGTTGATATATATAAGGGAATACTCAATGAATAAATTGTCCTTGAAAGTAACTTAATAGCTTTCACTTTAACATCACATCTATGTATTTTGAAACATGAACACAAAGTCCCAGCATTTGGTAAACCCAACCATCAAGCTTCCTAGACTGTTTTATAATGTCAGTTAAAAATGGATTAAATGTCTAATTGGGAGATGGCACAGGAAACCTGATCTCTAGTGTTTTTCTTAATCAAATAATATTAATATGGGAAAGATATAAGCATACTATTTTTATTAAGATATAATAACATCTGTAACAAGACACCCTAAAATTTCAGTGGCTTAACACAGAAATATAATTCTTGGGATTAGCTATTTGCAGTCTTGTTTTTCATGGGGATGGAGAGACTTTGCTTATATGCAACTATTCAAGAGCACAAGCTGTCAGTAGCTCTGCAACTCAGTAGACGATTTTCAAGGTCACCATGGAAGTCAATATACTGCCAGAATACTAGGAAAGGGATAGATGATAGCAAGGAAACTATTTTCATGGGTCAAGCTTGAAAGAGCATACCTTATTCCCATTATATACCTCTGGCTGTAAATCATCAGTATGGTCAATCCTAACCCCAACAGGGGATGGGAAATACTGCAGAGTTCAGTCATGCACCTTGGAAAGGCAAGCATGCTTAATGATAAGCTAGAGATCTCCTTCATAGGTATTTTAACAGGTAAAATGTGACATATTTTTACATGCTCAAATTTACAGAATTGCTAGTTTCAGTTAGGCATCTATAATATCAATTCCCAGTTAAAAATTTTATAACTATATTGACATATAACTTGCATACCATAAAATTCACACATAGTGAGTGTACAACTCATTGGCTTAAGGACCTGTATATAGTAATGAAATTATCTCAAAAATTAAGTTTTAAAATATTTCTAATATATCAACCAATTCAATTATACAGATTGAAATTCAATTTGCTTTTTTATCTCCAATTACAGAACCACTGATGATTTTTGCCTCTAGCTTTCCTTTTCTTTTTTTTCTTTCCCTCCATATTTTATTTCTTGCATGAATAACCCTAAAGCTCATCCTATTTGGAAACACACACAAAAATAATTATGGGTAATCTGAATCATCCTGGCCAAGTAAAACATTACAAAGCCATATTATAGTTCTCTCAAAGTGATAAACATAGTTTCCTCCTGAAATTTCATGCATAAGAATGAGAAAAAATTATCTTTAGCAATTTTCCTAGGAACTTCTGCTGGCCCTCAATATGATCCTAACATATGCTGAGCAGGAAGAGTTAAGCTAAAATTGAACTTTTTGTATATAGATTTGTTTAATACTGGCTGTTTAAATGTCTGCCAAAAAGAATACTTTTTGGTTCACTCTGATCTTAGCCCACTATTTTTTTAAAGCAAGGATCTACAAAGGTGTTCAGTACTACTAGATTGGATGCGTAGTGGTCCACCTATTTACAGCCTCCTAAGAGCTGGGATTAGAGGCAAGCACCACCACGCCCAGTCTCATTTGCTATCTCAACGTGTCCTGGGGAATGGGGCTGTTACTGCAGGCCTGGGGATCCAATCCGCAACCCCTGCACCTGCTTGCAAGTGCTTTAATCCACTGAGCTATTTGGCTGGCCCTCTTCATTATTTTTTTCCACAATTTTTTTTGAGAAACAAATAGCAATGAGACAGTTTCAAACCAAATTGGTAGAACAGTTTCAATAATTAACACATAGCATACATTCTTCCTAGTGGTTATTTGCTATACAAGATTTGGACATGATATCCTATTTACAAACACTATTAGAACAAATCCCTCTATTCATTAAGAGAATGTAACTATGTATCTATCCTAACCATTTTGAATACACAGATAAAAATGGACCTTCATCTGTATGCCCTTTTTTGTTTAGTTGAGTTCTTTGAATATCATAGGTGTGTTAACTCAGCCAACTATTTTAAAAGAGTCCAGTAGTCCATAATAGTATTGGACTTGGGCTTCATTGGCACTGTCAGAAATTGTGGACCTGAGTCCCATACAGCTCAACATAACATGGCTTTAATTCTCAAACATGATTTTTATACTTTTCTTCTGCATGGTTAAGATCAAGATAAATGAAGACATATGCAAAAGAGTTGTAGCTTTTGGATCTGATGAGGTCAGTGAAATGCCCTCAGGATTTATCCTGAGATCCTGTACCTCAGATTGTAGATCCTTTGTCAGTGTCAGCCATGTGGATGAGTCATGGCCATTGCTCAGGCAACGTGTTTTATGTGAAAGCCTGAGAGACTGTTTTCTATACATACAACTCACCTAGGCACACTCTGCATCATTGGTCACTTTCCTATTTGACCCCATAATCTCCTTGATAAAAAAATTTGGGACCCTACTGAGTTACATGACTTTACAATACAAACTCTCGTATGTCCTGAGTCTTAACTGAACTTGGAAGGCTAAGGCCAAAATATTGGCTTTTCCTATGACACTCCTTTTGCTCTAATTTTGGTCAGCAAGCTGAAGTTGTTAACCATCCAGAAGAAAAGCTTATTGTTATTACCATACAACCTACGCTGTCAAGATTAACTTCACTGTCTGTCTGAATATCAAATATCTTAGGCATAACATAGAACAGGTATTTTTCATCAAGTATTAATATGTTGAACTTTAAATCTCCACAGAATATGATGAAAAAACATTTGAAAAATTAAAATAGATTTTTAAAATAGGCATAAAGGATTGTGTAATTTTTATGTTTACACATCCATCCATAAATCTAATCATATACAATCTTGTAGCAGGACAGGCATGCAACACTAATTTTCCTGTCCACTTCCTTCATTCACCAACCTCTTCTTTTTGAACAATAATCTACCTGAGAGAAAGCATGGCAGCAACTGGCATGTCATGACAAGCAGCCCGTATTCAGAAGACCACAATGACAGACACTCCAAGCATGAACTTACTATTACAAATTGCTATTTTCTGTGAAGTTGCTTAGTTCACAGGTGTCAATATATATAGTTAGTTAGGGTGAGAATTATTCCAATCAACTGCTAGATTACAAAATCTTCTGAAGATTATCAGGACCATAGCCTTAACCATGTTCTACATATAACTGTATGGTATTCCACAGTTATGTTTCCCAGCTCTTCTCCTTTCCCTCTCTTAACTATTTAGTCCTCAAGTTCTTGCATTCTTTTTACTTGCATTATACCTTTCTATTTGGATTTCTTCTTCTGAGTTCTTACACTGGGAAGATATAATAGATTTATTTATGTGTGTCTGGTTTATTTTGCTTGTGAGTATATCTTCAGGTGGGATCCACTTCAACACAAAGGCTTTGAGTTTATTGTTCTTTATAGCTGAGAAATACTCCATTGTATAAAAATATCATATCTTTTTTATCCATTCCTCAGGTGATGGGCACCTTGGTTACTTCCATGATTTGGCTATCACAAATGGTGCTGCTATAAACATAGGCATATATAGCACTATGATATGATGTTTTCAAATCCTCTGGGAAAATTCCCAGTAGAGGAATAGCTGGATTACTGGGATTTCCAGTCCAAGGTTTCGAAGGAGTCTCCACACTGATTTCCATAATGGTTACATCAGTCAACATTCCCACGAGCAGTGGAGAAGGGTTCCCTCTTTCCCACAGCCTCTCCAACATTTGTTGTTGGTTAATTTCTCTATGATAGCCATTATTTCTGGGGTGAGATGATATTTCCATGTTGTTTTAATTTGCGTTTCACAGATGGCTAGTGATGTGGAGCATTTTTTCATATATTTATTTGCTTCTTTACTTTCATCCACTTAGAAGTGTGCGTTCATCGCAGATGCCCAATTCTGGACTGGGTCTTTAAATTTTGGAGCCCTAGTATTTTTTACTTCTTTATAAATTCTAGGGAGCAGACCTTTGTCTGAGTACTTATTTGTCATGATTTTTTTTAAATTTGTGGGTTGCCTTTTCACTTTGTTGGAAATTTCTCTTGACGTCCAAAAACTTCTCAATAAAAGAAGGTCTTTGTTAATTATTTCAACTGTTTCCTGTGCGATTTGATTTTTTTTTATTTTTTTTATTTTTCAACAAATAATACACTGCATATATTCTTCTTAGTGGTTAATTGCTGTACAAGATGCGGACTTGTGATCCTATTTACAAACACCATTAGAACAAATCATTCTATTCATTAACAGAATGTAACTATATATCTATCCCAACCACTTTGAATACACAGATACAAAATGGACATTCATCTGTATACCCCATTTTTTCTAAGTTCCGTTATTGAATATTATACGTGTGTAAACTCAGCAAAATATCCTAAAAGAGTCCAGTAGCCCATAATAGCATTGGGTCTTCTGTTTAACTGGCAATGTCAGAAATTATTGACCTGAGTCCCCCACAGCTCAACTTAACAGCATGGCTTTATTTCTTATAATTTCGTCTTCATACTTTTCTGCTGGATGTTTAAGACCAAGGTAAAGCAGGACCCATGAGGTACAGGATCTCAGGACAAATCCTGAGGGCATTTCACTGACCTTCTCAGACCAAAAAGCTACAACTCTTGTTGATTTTTGTTCATGAAGTCTTTGCCTACCCCTAGGTCTTGAAGAGTTCCTCCTCCTTTCTCTTCCAGGAGATTTAGTGTTTCTCTTTTAATGTTTAGATTTTCTATCCTTTATGACTTTAGCTTAGTGCATGGTGATAGACCTGGGTCAAGTTTTACTTGTCAGCATGTAGAGAGCCAGTTTTTCCAGCACCATTTGTTAAAGAGGCTATCTTTCTTTCAGTAGGTATGTTTGGCCCCTTTTTCATAGATATGTTGGTTGAGTGTGTTTGTAGGGTCTTCAGCATCTTCTAATCTATTCCATTGATTCTCAGGTCTATTGTGTTGCCATAACTATGCTGATTTTATCAAAGGAGCCTTGTAATATAATTTCAAGTCAGGAATTGTAATGCTTACTGCCATGTTTTTATTTCCCAGAATTACCTTTGCTATTCTAGGACTTTTCTGATTCCAAATAAATTTTAGGAATGATTTCTCAAGTTCTGAGATGTATGTTGGTGGTAGTCTGATAAGGATTGCACTAAATCTGTACAGCAATTTGGGGAGTATGGCCATATTCACAATATTGATTCTTCCTATCCAGGTGCATGGAATATCTTTCCATTTTCTGAAATCCTCTACAAACACTTTTTTCAGAGTACTGTAATTTTCCTTCAAAGATCTTTGACTTCTTTAGTTAGATGAAATCTAATGTATTTCATTTTCCTCGGTGCTATGTAATAGGTATTGTTTCTATAATTTCCCTCTCAGTGTGTTTGTTATCTGTGTAGAGGAATGATATTGAGTTTTGGGTACTGACTTTGTAACCTGCTACGTTACTGAATTTCTGTATTAATTGTAATAGCTTCGTGGTGGAGTTTTTTGTTCTACCAATTAAAGTATCATGTGATCTGCAAATAATGATAATTTTATTTCTTCTTTACCGATTCTAATTCATTTTATTTATTTATGTTGTTTAACGGCTGTAGCTAATGATTCCAGAACTATATTGAATAGGAGTGGTGAGAGAGGACATCCTTGTCTTGTACCAGATCTAAGAGTAAAAGATTTCAGTATTTCCCCATTTAGGATTATGTTAGCCATTGGGTTTTCATAAATGGCTTTTAACAGATTGAAGCAGAGGCCGTCTATTCCAATTTTCTTTAGGACTTTGAACATGAATGAGTGTTGTACTTTGTCAAAAGCCTTTTCTGCATCAATGCATATGATCACGTGGTTTTTAGATTTTCTCTATTGATATAGTTTATGACGTTTACTGATTTTTGAATATTGAACCATCCTTTCATCCTTAGGATGAATCCTACCTGGTCATTTTTTGTGATCTTCTTGATAATTTGCTGTATCATATTTGCTAGTATTTTTGAGGATTTTGACATCTAATAGTCATGAGGGAGATTGGCCTGTAGTTCTCTCTCTTAGTTGCATCTTTCCCTAGTATTTTTGTATCAGTATAATACTTTTCCTCAGGAATGATTTTGGGAGGATTGCTTCCTTTTCAATTTCATTGAAGAGCTTGAGGAGTATAGGTACTACATCTTCTGCAAATTTCTTTTAGAATTGTCCTATTAATCCATCTGGACATGGACTTTTCTTTGTCAGTTTTTTTGCTACATCTCATATTTCCTTGGCTGCTATTGCCCTATTAAGAGTGGATATCTCTTGCGATTCAGTTGTGATAATTTGTACCTTTCTAGTGATCTGTCCATTTCTTCTGTGTCTTCTATTCTGTGAGAGTAAAAATTCTCGAAGTAGGTATTGATAATTTTCTGAATTTTCACTGGGTCTGTGGGTAATTACACCCTTTTAATTATGTATTGCTTATATTTGAATTTGTTCTTTCCTCTTTTTGATGAGGTTAGCTAGGGTTTATTGATTTTATTTAATCTTTCAAAGAACCTGCTTTTTGTTTCGTTAATTCTTTGAAATGTTTTCTTCGTCTCAATTGAATTAATTTCTGCTCTAATCTTTATGATTTCTTCCCGTATTTGAGATCTGGGTTTTGTTTGCTTTTCCTTTTCTAGTTGTTGAAGGTGCAGCATTAGAGTTTTTATTTGTTCCCATTCTGTTTTCCTAATGTGTGAGTTCACAGCTATGAATTTCCCTCTGTGAACTGTTTTCATCATATCACATAAATTCTGATAAGATTTGCTTGAATTTTTATTGACTTGTAGATATTGTTGAATATCTTATTTAATTTTATCTGTTAACCATGTGTTGCTGAATAGGATTTTGTTTAATTTTTTTTTATTTAGGGTTTTTTCCCCTGGGGTTTTTTGTCATTTATTTCCTGTTTCATTGCACTGTGGTCAGATAATATGCATGGTGTAATTTCTGTTTCTTGCATATACTTAAGCATGACCTTTATACCAGTGTGTGGTCTATTTTAGAAAAGGACCCATGTGCAGCTGAGAAAAATTTGTCTTCAGCTGTGTTTGGTTGGAAAACTCTGTATATGTCCACCTAGTCTATTTGTTTCAAGTTCCGGTTCTGTTCTGTTATTTCTTTGCTAAGTTTTTGTCTGGTTGAGCTATCTTTTTGGGATAAGGGCATGTTAAGGTCTCCTGTTCAGATTGTGGTATTGGATATTAGATTTTTCATGTCCATTAAGAATTGCTTTATATTGTTGGGTGCTCCCATGTTTGGTGCATATATATTTATGAGTGTTACCTCTTACTCTTTAATTTTTCCTTTAACCAACATTTTGTGGCCTTCTTTATTTTGTTTGATTATTCTTGATTTGAGGTTGAGACTGTCTGAAAATAGGATTGTTACTGTTGTTTTTTTCTGAGGTTTTGGGGCATGTATTATTGTTTTCCGTCCTTTGACTTTCAGGCCATAAATGTCTTTTTGAGTTAAATGTACTTCTTGTATACATCATATTTTTGGATTTTGTTTTGTAATCCACTGTGCCAGTCTATTTCTCTTAGTTGATGAATTGAGTCCATTTATATTGATGGTTGTAAATGAGATCTATTGATTTATGATTGACATGTTATTTACCTGTTGTCGTTTACTCCTTTTTCTCCTGCGTTTACTTGTTTGCCCTATTTAGTTGTTCGCTCCTGATCTCATTTGTAGAGTTCTGATCATTTTGTTCCCTCTCTAGAACATCTTCCAGTAGCCTGTGTAGGGTTGGCTTTGTCATCATGAAATTCTTTAGTTGTTCTTTCTCATGGAAGTATTTCACTTCTTCATCAAACTTGAAAGAGAGTTTGGCAGGTTATAGTAGTCTGAGTTGAAATTTATTTTTATAGAGGACTTGAAGTACTCTGTTCCATGCTCATCTTGCCTTCATGGTTGTTGAAGAGAAGTCGGCCATAATTCTGATGCATTTCCATTTAAATATGATCTGCTTCTTTTCTCTAGCACCTTTCAGTATATTATTCTTGAGCTGAATTTCTGGGATCTTGACTATTATATATCTTGGTGTGTTTTTATTTGGATTGAGGTTTCTTGGCATTCTGTGTGCTTTGGTTAGATGAATGTCAGATTGTTTCCTCATATTTGGGAAGTTTTCTGCTATTTTTTGGCTCATATTTTTAAATGTCATTTACATTGTTTCCTTCTTTCCCATTGATTCCTATTATTCTCACATTTTTCATCTTTGCATTGTCTTGCTAGTGATGGATTATTTTTTCCTGTATCATATTTGTTTTAAAGAGATCTTTTCTTACCTTTTCACTAGCTGAACCAGTGTCTTCAAGATCTGAAACTCTGTCTTCTTTTTCACTCAAACCATTTTGGAAGTTTGTGATTGAGATTTTAATTTCCTCTATATCTATTTGAATCTGCTTCATGCAATCTATTTTTTTCCTATATTGTTCATTCAAGAAATCCGTCATTTTTCTAATCTCTTCTATTTTTTTATCAATGACTTATTTTGAAACAGTTATTAATTGTGTACTGCAGTGTTTTTTTTTTTCAGATTGTGTTTCCTCCCTAGGTTTCTGCAGTTGATTATTTACTTCAGATGCTATGAGTTCTGAGAATTCTTTTTTTCTTTCTGAAAAGAATTCCACTGTGAGTTCCTCTATAACTTTCTCCTGTTGCTTATTTACTATCGACGCTATTAATTCATACATTTGAGCTGATTTAGTGTCTTCTGCAATTGTTCTGTGTGGGCATTGCATTTCCTCCATGTTTCTTCATTTGATTCTTTACTGCAGATGCTATTAATTCAAGGATTTCTTTTTTCATTTTCAATCTGATTTCCTCTATATCTTTCTGCAGTTGTTTCTTTGTTTCAGAAGCTGTTGATTCATTGATGTTAATTGTGTGGTTCCCAATTTGTTTTGTGTTAGTGTCCTCTGCACTTGTTATGGGTGGGTTGGGGATTTCAGATTGCATTTTGCTCCTTCTCATTGTCATTTTGTGTAGCACTGTCTTCTAATCTTTGTTGTAGAGCTTTGATGCAGTTATAGGCTTAGCACCTACTGAAATTCGGGTGTAGATCTACACAGTTTGGATTTATGCAGCTGTGTCTGGCTTGCGCCTTGTTGCTGTACTCCGCTCCTTCCTGCTGCTGCCCTTGGGAGGGAACCTGTTGTGCACCTCTGGCAAGATGTTCTGCTCCTGGACTAGCTGGATGGTTCTATCCCCTAATCTCTCTGCAGTGATTGTAGCTGCATTGTTTCACCCCAGGCCTCTATGCCAGGACTGAGCTGAATCTGGAGGGGACAAGTTGGAGTAGCGTGGAGAGGAAGCTCTCCCACGTACTCACTGGACCTGGTCTAGGACTGGATCTAGGAATCCCAAGAACACAGCTGAATTTCTCACTGGGCCAGTGTGTTGGAGAGTGTGGTGCTGCGGTGTAGTGGGGGGCTCCTAAGGCGGTGGATGAGTCTTTCACACCCTCTGCACCTGGGCTTGTACTGCCAGGTCCAGCCAGCACAGTGTAGCCTAAAGCTCTTCCACACACTCACCGTGGCCTGGGCTAGGACTCTTAATGTTAGTCTCTTTCTTTTTTCCAGTTTAAAACTTGATTTCATGGTACTATGTACAGGCAATGATCTTAACAATTTTTTTTTATTTTTGTATGAATTTACACTGGCATCAATAGCATTCAAGGAAACTGATTTTAGATGGACACTTATATTCCCTCTGCTTTACATTTTTCAGAAATTTGTCTGTTTTGATGAATATTTAAGTATTTTACTATATTAAATGAAGTTTAGTTCTATCATGGAGGATAATTTCTCTTAGTTAGAATATTTTTAGAGGATAATACCTATGAAATACAACCTCAGAAGCAGCGACATTGAGGTGAATAACTAGATAGAGTAGGCTATTCAAGTGGACAAATGAAATGAACCATCATAGTATCTATTTGAGGTGAAAGTTACAACATAAAAATAATTTATTTTCTAATAGTTAGAATAAATCTTTCAAGATGATGACTGGCTTGACTGTTAAAATTAAAAAAAAATAAATCTCTATTTTTCTAAAGGGACAAGTGTTTAAGCAAAGTCAATTTGTTCCCAGTGATTATTACTATCAAAACTATTGCTGTAAGATCACACTATTACATCATGTTCAGTACACAAAATAAGTATCAACTTGGGTAAAAAGAAAGTTCTAATACCTAAATATTTGGAAGCAGTAAAACCTAAATTATTCTATTTCCACTGTGCTTAAACTCTTCAGCAAGTTCAATTTCTTCTTATGGTTGAAGGTAAAATTTTTGGAAAAATCAATAGAGACAAAAAATAATTTTCTAACTTCCATTTGTATTTATGTCAGATTTTATTATTTCATATTAAATATACATACTAATGAAATGTACTGTGATATTTTCATATACTCATACAGTGTGCATCAAACAAATTCAACTACCCTTGTCCCACCCTTTTCTCCACCAGAATATGCCCATTTATACTATGGAATGGTACTGTGAAAACACACAAATATCGTATTAAAAAATGATCCATGTAGAACAGTTTTAAACATAACTAGGAGATATTTAAATTTAATTTTGTCATACTGGTGCCTTTAAGATGATTAATGCAGGATAAGATATTTTATGTCTCCTTGCACTAAATTTTTCCACTGATACCAAAAATCATATGAAGAAATATCTACAGTAGCAAAACAAACAGCTATTTAAGGCATCTCTATGTAAATTTTACAATTGAAGAAATATGTGCACAATTCATTTGTCACCATTACTATTTATGCTGATCAAATTTCAGGGTGGTTAGGATAGATATATAGTTACATTCTCTTAATGAATGGAGGGATTTATTCTAGTGGTGTTTGTGGATGGGATGTCAAGTCTGCATCTTGTACAGCAATTAACCAGTGGGAAGAATGTATGCAATGTGTTGATTGCTGAAACTGTCCTACCAATTTGGTTTGAAACTGTCTCATTGCTATTTGTTTCTCAATAAAATTATGGGAAAAAAAGAAATCTAAAAAAGAAAAAAACAAATTTGTAAGGTAAATTCTTCCTTTCACTTTTGAATTTGGAGATCAAGTTTGCAATTTGCTATAACAGAAAAATGAAAGTTTTATTATATAGATATGTCAGTGAAAATTATTTTGAACTCCTCTTCCTAATGGCTGAAATGAAACTATGTCTGAAAAGAGCAAAATTATCATTAATTAATAAAAATGGCACCACTCATGAAACATGATGTTTATGTACTTTCATGGAAAACTTTAAAACCAAAACACTCTAAGCAATTCTTAACAATTTGTAATGTGACCTTGAGTTAATAATACATTTACTTTAAAAAGATAGAAGTTTTGATTGCAGTACACTGAGCCACAGCATCAAGGCAAATGAAAGCCAGATGGACAGACACTGGCCAACTCTGAACCTCACTGAGTAAAACAAGTAAACATGGGCAAGCGATATCCTAAGAAACTGAGAGGCAAGGTGTCATCATATGCATTTATTGTGCAAACTTACTGAGAGGAGCACAAGAAGCACCCAGATGCTTCAGTTAACTCCTCAGAGTTTGCTAAGAAGTGCTCAGAGAGGTGGAAGACCATGTCTGCTAAAGAAAAAGGAAAATCTGAAGACATGACAAAGGCCGACAAGGCTTATTATGAAAGAGAACTGAAAACTTATATTCCTCCTAAAGGAAAAACAAAAAAGAAGTTCAAGGATCCTAATGTGCCCAAGAGGCCTCCTTTGGCCTTCTTATTCTGTTCTGAGTGTCATCCAAAAATCAAAGGACAACATCCTGACCTCTCCATTGGTGTTGCAATGAAACTTGGAGAAATGTGAAATAATACTGTAGCAGATGACAAGCAGCCATATGAGAAGAAGGCTGCTAAGCTGAAGGAAAAGTATGAAAAGGACGTCTCTGCCTACTGGGCTAAAGGAAAACCTGATGTAGCATAAAAGGGAGTCATCAAGGCTGAAAAAAGCAAGAAAAAGAAGGACAAGCATGAGGAAGATAAAGATGAAAAGGTGGAAGAAGATGAAGAGGATGAGGAGGATGAAGAAGAGGATCATGAGGGTTAAGTTGATTCTAGCGCAGTTTCTTTTTTCTTTTCTATAAAGCATTTAACCCCCTGTACACAACTCACTCCTTTTGAAGAAAAAGAATTGAAATGTAAGGTTATGTATGATTTCTTTTTGAACTGTACAATGTCTTTTTTTTTTTGTATAGTTAACACACTATCGAATGTGTCTTTAGATAGCCATGTCTTGATGGTATGTTAAATAGCCCCTAACCATGCCTGGTGCAGTATGAGAGTTGTAAATTGGCATGAAAATTTAAAGCAGGTTCTTCTTGGTGCATAGCACAAATTAGTTATATATTGGGATGGTTGTTTTTCATCTTCAGTTGTCTCTGATGTAGCTTATATGAAATAATTGCTGTTCTGTTAACTGAATACTACTCTATAATTGAAAAAAGTTGCAACTGTTTTGTTGACATTTTGAGTCCTAAGTAAATACAATTTTTATTAATATTTTTGCCCTTTTCATAGGTCTGATAAATGGGTAAAGGCATATAAGGCCAGCACTTTCACTGACTTCACTGTGAATGCTAACCAAAAATTGGAGTCCTGTATTTTAAGCTCATGCTCTTGGGGATATGTTCTCAGGCCTCCTTTAATGTGGGAACTGCACAATATAACTGGGAGTTAAGAGTCCTTATGTAAAGATCAGAATGTATTTTTTATCTAAATATGGACTTCTCAGGAAACTTTACTCTGGTAAAATTAGGCCACAAGTTAGTAAAGGTTAGATTTTCTATACTGAGGTCTCCCATTTAGGCATAAAAAAAACACCCTTGAGCAACTAATTTACAGATAACAACAGGTAACATACTTACTATTGTTGTTATATTATTATTTTGTTGTGAAATTTTGCCTGACTTAATTTTTACATGTGACTTCTCAAGATTATATCCTTGTCCACCTGCTGTTCTTTCAGGCTGTTGGAACAACATAATCTGTAATCTGTAGTAGTAGACAAAGCAGGACATCAAGGTTGGTTGTATCTATGCCATATTTACTGTTGAGTCATTAGGCATAAGCTTGAGCCAATGGAATTGAGCATTACCAATCTTTTGACTCAATAAATTGTCAGTTATAAAAGACACTGGTCTACATGAGCTCTGAAGAAAGAATAGCACACAACAGGAAACAGAGAGTGTCTGGCATTGTAAGACAGGAAACTTGGTAAAGAAGCTTGTGGAGTCCCAACACTGGGTATGTAATAAAAGTGTCGGATTTCAAGTGTCTTGTAAAGGTGAACACTTATGTAAGAAAAAAAGAGGTTGAGGGCTGCTGCTTTGTTTCTGTTTGTACCTTCTGCTCCTGACTATGAAAAAATGATGAAAGACATCTTGAAGTCATTTGAAAAGTCTATTTACTACTAAATCCATAATCATGCCACTGTTGTAACATGCACCTCAGAAAGAGAAACAGCACCTTGTAGCAGCAACAAAAATGAAAAGTAGAAGTCCTTAATTTGGAATACCCCTTTATAGTAAAGTTGACTTCAACATCTGCTAATACATTTCAACCGTGAGTCTTCAAAGATATCCTTTCCATCAAGAGCAACAGCAATTCATCTAATTGACAACACTGCTCTGTAATTGCACTATTCACAAAGCACTCATGCATCCCAGTGTTATGTTCCATGTATATCTTTTAGTACTTGATAAAATTTAGTTTACTGTAGTAAAGTGTATGTTTGCAAATAGATTTATTAGGAGAGAATTATTCCAGCTGTCCCTTACATGATCTTATCCTCCTGGAACATAACAGGGAGAATTTGTTGATAACACTTTTAGGAACAGTCTATACTAAAACTACATATGTTTTCCATTGTACTTCATAGCTTGTCCAAATTGTTTCTTTTTCAAAAAGTTTTTTTTTTATCTTATGCTTGCTACACGGAATGGACATATCACAGAAAATATTACACAAGTTAATATCTTATAATATATTTGGATTTGAGATTTTGAAAACTACATGGTCTTTACATTTTTGGTTAAAAGTGTTTTGTACATATTTGTGCAATGTGTCTTTCAGGATGACTGATGTATTGAAATGAATTTCCCTTACTACACAAATAGTTACTTTAAGGGTTTATCCGGAAAGATCTTCATTTGGACCTTTGAAACATGACAGGTTTCTCATATTCCATTGTTCAAAGAAAAATCTAGATATCAGGTAATGATAAATGCTTTGAAAGATTTTTAAAAATATTCATTCAAATGAATTTCAAAAAGCATTTCCTTTAAGATGCTTTTCCACTTTGCATTTTAATGCATGAACTTTAATCTGAATCAGTAAGCAGAGAATTAGTGCAAAACTTTACATCTCAATCAGAGAACATTTTAATGTTTGAATTGATTGGTGGATCTTATGTAACATGGATTTCCTGTGCACTGGTGACTTTGCTGTTAAAATCGTGCTATGGACAGCATATTGATTTGTCCAACTCAGGAATACTGCTAGTTTAAGCAGCTTCTTTTTTCGTCTATTTCCAGTTTCATTGCACTGTGGTCAGATAATGTGCATAGGATAATTTCTGTTTTCTTACATATACTTAAGCATGATCTATGGATTAGTATGTGGTCTATTTTAGGAAATGTCCCATGTGAAGCTGAGAAAACTATGCATTCAGCTGTTTTTGGGTGGAAAACTCTGTATATGTTCACTAAGTCCATGTGTTCCAAGCTCTGGTTCAGTTCTGCTACTTTGTTATTATTTTTTTTTTGTCTGCTTGACCTGTCTCTTTTGGATAAAGGTTATGTTAAAGTCTCCTGTTAAGTTTGTGGTATTGGATATTAGATTTTTCATGTTCATTAAGATTTGTCTTATATAATTGGGTGCTCCCGTGTTTGGTGTGTAAAAATTTATGAGTGCTACCACTTCCCTTTGAATTTTTCCCCAAACCAGTATATAGTGGCCTCCTTTACTTTGTTTGATCATTCTTGGTTTGAAGTTGAGGTCGTCTGAGATCAGGATTGCTACCCTTGCTTTTTTTCTGAGGTGCTGGGACATGTAGTATTGCTTCCCATCCTTTGACTTCCAGCCTATGAATTTCTTTATCAGTTAAGTGTTTCTTGTATTCAGTAGATTGTTGGATTTTGTTCCCTAATCCAATGTGCCAGTCTGTTTCTTCTAATTGGTGAATTGAATCAATTTTTATTAATGGTTATAATTGAGATCTATTGATTTGCAATCCACAAGTTATTTACCTGCTGTTGTTTACTGCTTTTTCCTTTTTCTCCTGTGTTTAATTGTTTGCCCTATTTATTGGTTCCTTTTGTTCTCATTCATGGAGTTCTGATCATTTTGGTCCCTTTCTACAACATCTTTTAGTAGTCTTAATAGGGATGGCTTTGTCATCATGAAATTCTTTAGATGTTCTTTGTCATGGAAATATTTCACCTCTCCATCAAACTTGAAAGAGAGTTTTGCAGGGTATAGTAGTCTGGGCTGGAATTTGTTTTCATAGAGGACTTGAAGTAATCTGCTCCATACTCACCTTGCCTTCATGGTTTGTGAAGAAAATCAACCATAATTCTGTCCTGTTTTTTCTTTGAATGTGATCTGTTTCTTTTCTCTAGTGGCTTTCAGTCTATTCTTGTGCTGGATTTCTGGGATCTTGACTATTATATGTCTCAGTGTGTTTGTAATGGGTTGAAGTTATTTGACCTTCTGTATGTTTCAACTACCTGGATGTCAGATTCTTTCCTCATATTTGGGAAGCTTTCTGCTATTGCTCCTGCCCATTTTTTTCAATATCATTTGTATTGACTCATTCTTTCTCACTGATGCCTATTAATCTCACACTGTTCATCTTTGCATCATCTTTCAGGTGATGAATAATTTTTCCTGCATCCAAGTTTTTCTTTTTGCTTTTTGCTTTGTTTTTTTGCTTTTTTTTTTTTGGGAACGGGGGATTGAACTCAGGCCCTTGTGCTTGCCAGGGAAGTGCTCACTCCACTGAGCCATCTCTCCGGCCCCATCCTAGTTGTTTTTAAGAGATCTTTTTTTAACTTTTCACGAGCTGCACCAGGATCATCAAGGTCTGAAACTCTGTCTTCACTTTCACTGATGTGGTTTTGCAAGTTTGTGATTGAGATTTTAAGTTCCTCTATATCTGTTTGATTCTGATTTATGCAATTTATTTCTTTCCTGTGTTGCTCATTCAAGGAATGCGTCATTTTTCTAACATCTTCTCTTTTTTATCAATGTCTTTAGAAGCAGGTATTACTTCTTTTACTGAAGAGTTTTTCTTTTTTCAGTTCGGGTTTCCTCCATATGTTTCTGCATTTGATTCTTCAATTCAGATGCTATTAATTCAGAGATTTCTTTTTTATTTCCTGTCTGAATTCCTCTATATCTTTCTGCAGTTGATTCTTTATTTCAGATGTTATTGATTCATTGATTTCAGCTATGCTATTCCCAATTTGTTCTGTGTTAATGTTCTGTGCACTTGTTCTGTGTGGGCTTGGTGCCTGAGATTGCATTTTCCTTCGTGTTGTCATTTTGTATAGGACTGTCCTCTGACATTTGTTGTAGAACTTTGGTGTAGTTATAACCTTAGCACTTACTAAAATTTGGGTGCAGATCTACAAGGTTTGGAATTATCCAGTTGTTCCTGGCTTGGGTCTGGCTGCTGTGCTCAGCTCCTTCCTGCTGTAGCCCTTGGAAGTGAACCTATTGTGCTCCTTTTTAAAGATGTTCTGCTCCTGGACTAGCTGGGTGTTTCCATCCCCTACTCTCTCTGAAGGGACTGCAGCTGCAGAGTTTAACCCCAGGCCTGTATGCCAGGCATGAGCTGGTTCTGAAGGGGACAAGGGTGCATTGGGGAGAGAGGAAGCTCTCTCAAACACTAGCCGAGCCTGGGCTTTCACTGGATCTGGGTGTCCAGAGGACAGGGCAGAAGTTCTCACTCACTAAGCAGGCATGGGATGGGGGCCTCCAGAGTGGTGGTGAGGGCACCCCCCAGGGCAATTTAGAGGGTCTCGCTCATGCGTCGTGCCTGGGTTTGGACCAAAGAGGTCCCGCAGGCACCCAGTAGCTGGAAGCTATCCCACACACTCGCCAGGGCTGGCCATGGGCTCCTTCCAGAGAACCACTGTATGTAAATTATGCTTCTGAAGTGTGTTATAACATTGTTACCTTCAAATACTTCTCTTTCCAGCCTGTCATACATAAAAGACTCACCATTGGTCCTTTTTTAAGTACTTTTAAAGGCATCTGCTAAAATATAAAACATACACAGGTGATAAATATCAAGTTGTTTGTCATTGACATCTTGTTGCGAGTTTGTGCATCTAACTTTCAGCCTGCAGCTTTGACATATAGGAATAGCATAAAGGAGATACAATTCATTGTGAAAACATAAGAGATCATGTATATGAGAGAAGAACCAAACAGATAAGGTAGTAACAAAGTGAGACTGGTACAGTATAATGAGTGTTATGTGCTATAGTAGTGTTGGTATTGGAAAAAAATGGTGGAAGATATACTAAATTAGAGTCAAAAGGGGAAATAAATTATTACTCGCTTAAAGGTCAATGTTCTCCAAATACTCAGTAATCCTCAAAATAGCCCTAGATCAAATACAGTATCACCAGTCAAAGTTCACAAATAAGAAAACTGCAGTGAATGGTAGTAAAATCACTTGTCTAATATAGCAGTAATTAATTGGTAGAGTTGAGGTCTGAAACAACATATACCTTCTAAAATGTGAAAAATATATTTTCTGAAGTTTTTACTTTGATAGTAAATGTGATCAAAAGTTGACACCAAACATTCTATTTGATACTTCTACATATGCATTTTCCTTTTTTAACCTTGGTGACTCAAATGTTTAAAATTAAACTGGAATATATATTTTACTGTACAAATTTTCTCTACTTCAGTTATATGAAACTAAGTAGATGTCTTCCAATGTGTAGACCTAAAATATTTTTAGACTATCAAAGACTAGAAATGCATGTTAAAGAAACACTGAGATCAATGTTACTAGGTCTGGAATTGATTCTAGAACAAAGGAAACTGAAGCAACAAATACAAAAGGCCAGAGTCCTAGCCCAGGCTCAGAGTGGCC
>NW_004524693.1:2830098-2835251 GCF_000260255.1 Octodon degus
ATAGGATCACAAGTCCACTTCTTGTACATCAATTAACCACTAAGAAGAATATATGCAGTGTATTATTTGTTGAAACTGTACTTCTGATTGGATTTGAAACTGTCTCATTGCTATCTCTTTATCAATAAAACTTTGAAAAAAAACAAAAGGCCAAAATATCATGTGGCTTTAATGGTCTGCCTCAAATAGTAATTTTGGTTTATTTATTTATTTATTTATTTATCTATTTATTTATTTTGGTATCGATCTCAGGATCTTGCACTTGCCAAGCAGGCACTGTGCTACTGAGCTGTCTCCCCAGTACTCAAATAGTCATTTTCAAATTCTCATTTGCAGAGTTAGGCAAAAAAGAAAGTTATGATTTTCATGAGTAGCACAAACCATTTTTATCTTTTGCGATATTCAGATTTTACTCTCACCATTTCTAATGAAATGCTGTGATAGTTATTAAATTTATACCACAACCTGATATTTCACTTTCTGAGACTTTATCTCTGATGAGACACATGCAATTTTCTTAAGAAATCCACAAGCAATAGAACTAAGTCAGATGAGCATTTGCCTGAAAAATGAGAGTATTCTTTTGTAAAAATTTTATCACTTTTAAATTGTGTTGTGAAATCATCACACACCATCTGAAATTAAGGGAGAGTTATTACGGTTCTTTTAATGAAACAATATTAACTTATTTACTGAACATATTGTACTATTTCAAAATATAACTCAATTCACTGACTGTGGGAGCAATTTCCAAAGTTGATCTCATCTTAGGCTTACTATCACATTATTCTCTACTTCTTGTCATAAATTCCCACTATACTAAGGTCTCCTAGATTTTTCATGTGCGGTAATTGTACAGAATCGTGAATTTCATCGAGGCATTTGCATGTATGCATATAACTTACTTTGATTATATCCACCTCTCTTTAGACCCCTTAACCCTCTCCTTCCCCTCCTTTATCCAATCTCTCTTTCTGTAGAAGTTTCCGTTCTACATTTATGTTCTCTTCCACCACTCCAGATTTCACATATTAGAGAAAACACATAATACTTGTCCTTCTAAGTATGAATTATTTCACTTAACATGATGAAATTGTTCCGTCAATCTCCTGCGATTGACAGGTTTATTCTTCTTTATGGCTGAACAATGCTTTCTGTGGACATATATAATATTTTCTCTCTTCATCCTTTGAGGGACATCTAAGTTGATTCCACATCTTGACTATTATGAATAGTGCTATAGTATATGTGGATATATAAGTATCTGTATAACAGGCTGAGTTTAATTTATGTGAGTATGTACTTTATTTCTTCACTACCAACTCAGTATTACCTACAAAGAAATCTAGTTCAATAATCAGCAATAGCCATTGTTTAAAAAGTTGGGAAGTGAAATTCATTCAAGAAAAAGTAATGGAGAAATATTGGAAATTCATAATGTAACTACAAAAAGTTATTTGCAAGCCCATATTAGGAAATACTGAATCTCAGTGGCAAATGTTAAGCATAAGTCACTGAAGTAGCTTTCATCTTGACTGATAAGGGGCATGAAGATTATAGAACATAAAATCTTTACTCCAAGGAAAAGAGGTATATTCTAAGTAACCTTAAAATGTGGGTGATAGTAACAGTGTTTTCTGTGAAAAGTATGAGCAAAAGCAATACAGAATCCACCAAAAATGTACACATACTATAAGGAAAGAAAATAGTATGATTTTTTTCTTCAACAGATGGTGTTATGCTCCTGTGTGAGATTGTAAAAGATGTTGTATGTTGACCAAAACCCACTATACTGCTGGCCTTTAGATGAGAAATTGAAAATGCATGGAGGGCAATCTCAATGACTAAGGTTATCCAAGCAACAGTTTGCCATACTGATGAACATCTGGAAGCTAATGGCCACCACTGTGAGCACCTCTTGTAATTGTAGAGGACAAAGGAAACTTGAATTCATCTCATAATAACTCAATAAATTGATGAGAGAACATACATGAGAAAGTTAGAGGAGGAAGGGTTTATTTTGTCTCACTATGTGTAGAACTTTCAGTCCATAGTCACTAAGCAGCAAGGCAGAGGAAAAATTACAGAAATAAAACAGTTCATGGTGGGCACAAGCCAGGAAGGCAGTAAACTAGTGAAGTAGCAAGTAGCAAAGGATAAGCAATTATCCACTTTCTATTCCTTTTATTATATCCAGGCTACTTAGCCTTAAGACCCATAGTACACCAAGGGCGGGTGTGGTGGTTTATACATCCTTTCAACTTGGCTGGATGGGCTCCCCATGTGCTGGGCCAAGGGGCTCCTGAGGGCCTACCCTATGGTGAAAAGGGGACCAACTTAAGGCAGTGAGGACCCACCGTAGAATGATTCAGCACAAAAAGGGTATATAAGAGAGTAGAGGAAGGCTTCTGCACCCCAATTCCTTGGAAGAGTTCCAAGCCTCGCAGCACCACTTCCATGAAAGAGCTTGATCTATGCAGCAGCACCACTTCAGAGGATCTCAGGTCTTTTCAGCAGCTGGCCACTTTCTTGAAGCAGCTCCAGTCTTTGGAGTCGCTGTGGAAAGAAGAGAGAGAAGCTTCATAGATACCGCAGCTGGTATTCCTGTGCTCTTCATTGTTTTCTGCTGCCATGAACAGCTGCTGTCTGCCTTAGAGCAGGCAGAGTATGGACTGAAACCACTAACTGTGAATGAAATAAACCTTTTCTTCCCTAATTTGGGGTGTTCAGTACTTTGTTCCCGCAATGAGTAAAGTGTAACTGAAACAGTGGAGCAGTCTTTAATACTTAGCAGTGGACAATGAATCAATCCAAGCATTACATCTTTTCAGTATCACACAAACTAGATTCACCATCCTCAAAAAGCCACATTTTTGACCAAGTGAGGTTTTGGGGGGACATCTATATATAGGCCATAATAATATTAAAATACTTATACATCTCCAACCCATTATCTACTTATTTACTTATTATTATTAACAATAATAATTTTTACTTTTGTTATATTAAGTACTTTTATCATCAAAAGTTTTGTTCAAATTAAGATATAGGTATGCAAGGTTGGTGAAATAGACATTAATGCTTGTTTTCAATAAATCTTACTTTTTTCTTTTCTCCATCCCAATAATTTTATTGAGAAACAAATAGCAATGAGACAGTTTCAAACCAAATTGGTAGAACAGTTTCAATAATTAACACATTCCATACATTCTTCCTAGTGGTTAATTGCTGTACAAGATGCGGACTTGATATCCTATTTACAAACACTATTAGAACAAATCCCTCTATTCATTAAGATAATGTAACTCTATATCTATCCTAATCATTTTTTAAAAATCTTAAATTGTTTTTTTTTTATTTTTAAAGAGTACAAATTAGAATTAAACCAGAAAAAAATTAGAAGTGATACAGAATTTCACTTAACAAAATAAGTATTTGTTGTATTTCATAGTATTTGTTGTAATAGTATTGTCTTCCAACCAGTTATTCACATTACCAGAAATGTGCATGTAAAATTGGAAGAAGAAAGAAAAAGAGGAAAAAATGTATAAAAAATTAAGAGAAAAGTACAAACAATTGAAAAAAAAGAGAAAAAACATAGTAACTGTTATCTGCTCCTTTCTATAGATCAGCAGAAATGCACAGCACAGTTGTCGAAACCATACTGTTTACACACATAGATAAATCTCTTTCCCTCACTCCCTCTCCTGTCATGCTCCTCAACTCAGTAACTCTTTCCTTTTGAATAAGTTCATTCCCTTTTACCAGTGTCTATTATATCTTTCAGATTCCATTTTTCTCTTTCAGGTTCTCACACTAAGGTGACAGTACTATATTTGTACATGTGGGTTTGATTTATTTCACCTAAGAGTATGTTCTCTAGTTGCATCCATTTACTGACAAAAGAGTCAAATTTATCCTGTTTCATAGCTGAATAGTACTCCACTGTGTAAAAATGTCACATCTTCTTTATCTATTCTTCAGTTGATGGGCATCTAGGTTGTTTCCAGGATTTAGCTATTACTAATTGTGCTGCTATAAACATGGATGTACATATATCACTGTGGCATAAGGTTTTCAGTTCTTCTGAAAAAATACCCAGGAGGGGAATAGCTGACTTGAATGGGATCTCCAGTCCTAGCTTATGATGAAATCTCCACATTGATTTCCACAGTGGTTGTAGCTGTCTGCACTTCCAGTGGAGTGTATAAGTGAAGAAGGGTTCCTACTCCTCCACAGCCTCTCCAGCATTTGTTATTGATTGACTTCTTGGTGTTAGCCATTCATTCTGGGGTGAGATGGAATCTCAGTGTTGTTTTACTTTGCACACCTTGAATGACCAATGATGTTTAACATTTTTTCATATATTTACTCGCCATTTGTATTTCTTCCTCTGAGAAGTGCATATTCATCTCAGATGCCCATTTTTGTATTGAGTCTTTGAATTTGGGGGGCCTGATTCTTTTTTAAACTTTTGTATGTTGTAGACAGAAGGCTTTTGTCAGAGGACAGTCAGCTATAACTTTTATCCCAGTTTGTGGATTTTTCTTTTTATTCTGTTGGAGATTTGTTATTTTTCTCATAATTTTATTGAGAAACAAATAGCAATGAGACAGTTTCAAGCCAAATTGGTAGCACAGTTTCAATAATTCACACATTGCATACATTCTTCCTAGTGGTTAATTGCTGTACAAGATGAGGACTTGATATCCTATTTACAAACACAATTAGAACAAATCCCTCTATTCATTAAGAGAATGTAACTATATATCTATCCTAACCATTTGAAATACACAGATACAAAATGCACATTCATCTGTATACCCTTTTTTTGTTTAGTTCCGCTATTCGAATATTATAGGTGTGTTAACTCAGCAAAATATTCTAAAAGAATCCAGTAGTCCATAATAGTATTGGGTCTTCTGCTTCAATGGCAATGTCAGAAATTGTTGATCTGAGTCCCCTACAGCTCAACATAACAGCATGGCTTTATTTCTTATATTTCGTTTTTATACCTTTCTGCTGGATAGTTAAGACCAAAAGCAAGATATATGAAATAAGAGTTGTAGCTTTTGGGTCTGATAAGGTCAGTGAAATCCCCTCAGGATTTATCCTGAGATCCTGTACCTCAGATTGTAGAACCTTTGTCAGTG
>NW_004524693.1:2835596-2839378 GCF_000260255.1 Octodon degus
AATTTTAATGAGAAAGAAATAGCAATGAGACAATTTCAAAACAGGTTAGTAGGAAAGTTAGAATAATTAATACAATGCATATTATTGTCTTTGTAGTAATTATTCAGAGTACAAGATGCAGACATGATATCTTGTTTAAACACCATTATTACAAATTTTTCTTCTCATCAATCTAGGAGAAAGTGGCTGTATATCTATCTGACTTTGTATATATGGATATATACATTCATTTTTACACCAGAAAATAGTTCTTTATTATATCCCCCTTTTCTGTTTTGTTTTGTCAAAGATGGGTGTTCCATAGCCATTCAAACACTGTATGTGCTTGAGTGAAGTAAAATAACCAAATACAGTCCAGTATTTCAAAATAGTAGTGGGTTATTAGCAGAACTGGCAAAGTCAGAAGTTGTTGACTTGAGTTGTTTACACCTCAGCATATTAATATGGCTTTGAATTTTATACTTTGTGGTTACAATTTCTAGCTGGATGGTTAAGACCAAGTTGAAGCAAGACCTATGTAACTAAAAGTGTAAGCTTTTTATCTGACAAATCAGGTAAATCCCCTCAGTATATACTCTGAAACCCTGTACAGCAGTTTGTAGCTCTTTTGACAGTGCTGCCCAGATGGATGAGATATGGCCATTGCTTGACCAGTTTTCTCTCTGTGAAGGCCTGAGACAGTTTTCTTTCCAGGTGAGCCTCCTTAGGCACACTTTACATCATCAATCACGTGGCTTTGTAGCCCCATAATCTCCTTTATCAGAAAATTTGGGACACCCATGAGGTACAGGATGTCACTGTACAGGTTTTCTTGTGTCTTGAGTCCTCACTGAACTTAAAGTTCTAGGGCAAAACATTGCCTATCCTTGTAGCTCTTGTTTTTCTCTAATTTTTGCTCTGCATACTTAGGTTGTTAACCATCCAGAGCAGAAGCTTAATGATAATATTACCTTATAAGAGAGGCAGTTGAGCTTAACTTTACTATCTGTCTGAATATCAAACATCTTAGACATATCATGGGACAGGTATTTTCCAACAAATATTGATAGCATAAACTTTAAATCCCTATAGAATGTGAAAAAAACAATTGCACATTTTTACACAGAAATTTAGAAATCTAACCATATAGAACATTGTAGCAGGACAATGCTATGACAATTTTTCCTTCCCTCTTGTTTTCTTTCATTACCATTTTTAAACAAACATTTACTTGAGAGAGTATATCAATAAATGATATGACATTAGAAGCAGTACACATTTAAAATATAAGAATGATAGGTATGCTAAGCATAGTTTTAATATTATACATTGCTATGCTCAATGTAGTTGCTTAGTTTACTGATATCAACATATATAGTTAGTCAGGGTGAGAATTCTACCCATTAACTGCTAGTTTCAGAAACCTGACGGAGATGCTTAGGAACATTGCCTTAACCATCTTGTTTACATAAATGTATAGTTTTGCCTCTGCCATGCTTCCTTTTCTCCTTTCTCTCTGTTTATTATTTAATCCTTAAGTTCTCATTTTCCATTTAAGTGTGTTGTACCTTTCAATTCTTATTTCTTCATTTGATTTCTTACACTAAGAGATAACGTGATATTTACATGTGAGGGTCTGCTTTATTAGGCTTATGAGTGCATCTTCAGGTTGCTTCCACTCAAATATGAAGGCTTCAAGTTTATCATTCTTTATAGCTGAGTATTATTATCCATTGTATAAAAACACCACATCTTTTTCATCCGTTCCTCCGGTGATAGGCATTTTGCTTGTTTCAAAGATTTGGCTATCACAAATTTTGCTGCTATAAACATAGACACTCAGATCTTTTTGGAAAATTTCCAGTCGGGGCATAGCTGCTTTGAATGGAATGTCAGTCCTAGTTTTTTGAGGAGTCTCCACACTGAATTTCATAATGGTTGCACCAGTCTACATTCCCACTAGCAGTACAGAAAGGTTCCTTTTTCCCTAGCAGCCTCTAAAAAATTTGTTATTGATTGAAATCTTTATCATAGCCATTCTTTCTGGGGTAAGATGGTATCTCAGTGTTGATTTAATTGGTATTTAATAGATTGTTAGGGATGTGGAGCATTTTTTCATGTATGTATTTGCTTCTTGTATTTCTTCCTCTGAGAAATGTGTGTCCATCTCAGATGCCCATTTTTGTAATAAGACTTTAAATTTTGGGGTCTTAATGTTTTTACTTCTGTATAAATAATAGAGAGAAGACCTTTGTCTGAGTGCTTATAAGTTATGATTTTTTCCAAATTTGTGGGTTGACTTTTCACTGTGTTGGTAAATTTTTTTGATGAGCAAAAACTTCTCAGTAAGTGGAGGGCCCAGTTGTTAATTCTTTCAAGTGTTAACTATGCAATGTGATGTTGTTCCTGAGTTGTTTACCAGTGTCATCAAGATTTCCACCTATTTTCTATTCCAGGAGATTTAGAGATTCTGTTTTAATGCTTAGATGTTTAATCCATTTTGACTCTTCCTTAGTGTATGGTTATAGACCTGGGTCAAGTTTATTTTTCGGCATGTAGAGGGCCAGTTTTTCTAGCACCATTTGTTAAAGAGGCTATTTTTCTTCCAGTAAGCATGCTTCACCCCTTTGTGGAAGATGGTTCAGTGTGTTTGTACTCGCATCTTCATCTTCTGATCTATTCCATTGATCCTCATGTCTACTTCTTTTCAATACCTTGCTGATTTTATCACAGTAGTTTTGTAGTATAATTTCACATCAGGAATTGGAATACCTCTTGCCTAGCATTTTTTCTCCTGGGTTGTCTTTGTTACTCTAGGATTTTCTGGTTCCAAATACATTTTAGGAATGCTTTCTCTAGATCTGGGAGTTATGTTGGGTGTATTTTGATGGAGATTGCTTTAAATCAGTATAACAATTTCGGGAGTATGGACATCTTCAGAAATTTAGTTCTTCCTATGCAGAAGCAGGGAATATCTTTCTATTTTCTGAAATCGTCTATGATCTCTTTTTTCAGAGTATTATAATTTTCATTGAATAGATCTTTTACTCCATTAGATAGATTAATTCCTAAGTATTTCGTTTTCTGTACTGCTATTGTAAAATATATTGTTTCTATAATTTCTCCATAAGTGTGTTTGTTATCTGTGTAGAGGAATGCTATTGAGTTTTGGGCACTGACTTTGTATCCTGCTATGCTACTGAATTTGTTTATCAATTCAAATAGCTTTTTGGTGGAGTTTTTTGGAATTTCCAAGTAAAGTTTCATGACATCTGCAATTAGTAATTTAACTTCTTCTTTACCTATACTTATTTCGTTTATTTCTCTTTCACGTCTAGTGGCTCTAGCTAATGATTCCAGAACAATATTGAATAGGAGTGGTGATAGAGAATATCCTTGTTTTGTAGTATCTGAGAATAAAATATTTCAGATTTTCCCCATTTAGAATTATGTTAGATATTGGATTGTCATAAATCGCTTCTATCAGATTGTGGCGGAGGCCATCTATTCCTATTATCTGTAGAATTTTGAATATGAATGACTTTTGGAGTTTGTCAAAAGCCTTTTCTGCATCAATTGAGATGACCATATTGCTTTTGGATTTGGCTGTATTGATACAGTGTATTACATTCTAAGATTTGCATATGTTAACCCATCTTTGGATCCTTGGGATGAATCCTACCTTTTCAGCATTTATAATTTTCTTGGGGCTGGAGAGATGGCTCAGTGGTCTAAAGCACCTACTTAGAACAAGCTTGGCAAAGCATCAGGGACCGCGGTTCAATCCCCCAGCACCACATGCC
>NW_004524693.1:2845179-2861298 GCF_000260255.1 Octodon degus
TTATGTTTCTGCAGTTGCTTCTTTACTTCATCGGCTACGAGTTCTGTGAGTTCTTTTTTTATTTCAGAAAAGAATTGCGCTCTGATTTCCTCTCTATCTTCCTGCTGTTGCTTTTCTACTATCAACGCTTGACTCAGTTTTGGTGACTTGTACTTTTCTTGTAATCTGTCCATTTCTTCTATCTTTGATTGTGCAAGAGTAAATTTCTCAGAATAGGCATTGATAATCTTCTTTATTTCCACAGAGTCTGTGTTAATTTCACCCTTTTCATTTCCTATTGCTAGGGGCTCATCAATTTACTTAATCGTTATTTTGAAATTTTATTTATTTATTTATTTATTTATTTATTTATTTTTCAGAACCGGGGATTGAACCCAGCCTGTTGCGCTTGCAAAGGAAGTGCTTATTCTACTGAGCCATCTCCCCGGCCCCAGCCATCTCCCCGGCCCTTTAATCTTTAAAAAATAGCTTTTTGAAGCATTAATTATTTCTATTGCTTTCTTTTCTCAATTGCATTAATTTCTGCTCTATTCTTTATAATTTCCTGCCATCTCTGGGCTTTGACTTTGGTTTGCTTTTCTGTTTCCAGGTGCAGATTTAGGGTATTTAGTTGTTCCTTTCTGTTTTCCTAATATGTGAGTCAACAGCTATAAATTTCCCTTTAAGTATATCTTTCATTGCATCCCATAAATTCTGATAAATTGTGGTTGAATTTTCATTGAATTGTAGTTTTTTTAAAATTTCTTGTTTGATTTCATCTGTAATCCCGTGGTTTCTGAGGAAGGTTTTGTTGAATTTTCATGTATGTATGTTTTTTTTGTGTGTTTTCTTTTGTCATTTTTTTTCCAGTTTCATTGCATTGTGGTCAGATAATACACATGGAGTAATTTCTGGTTTTTTGCATAGACTTAATCATGACCTATGGACTAGTATGTGGTATATTTTAGAAAATGTCCCTATGTGAAGCTGAAAAAGATGTGCATTCACATCTTTTCATGGATTTTTGGTCATTTTCATCCCTCTCTAAAATATCGTTTGGTAGTCTTTATAGGGTTGGATTTGTCATCATGAAATTCTTTAGTTGTTCTTTGTCATGGAAGTATTTCACTTCTCCATGAAAGTTGAAGGAGAGTTTTGCAGGTATAGCAATCTGGGTCGAATTCGTTTTCTTGGAGGACTTGAGATACTTCCCTCCATGCTCTTCTTGACTTGCTGATTTGTGAAGAAATGTCTATCATTATTCTGATGGATTTTGCTTTGAATGTGACCTGTTTCTTTTCTCTAGCCACTTTTAGTATATTGTTCCTTTCCTGGATTTCTGCAATATTGATTGTTATATGTCTTGGTTTGGTTTTAATTGTGTTGATGCTATTTGGAAATCTGTATGCTTTGTTTACCTGAATATCAGATGGTTTCCTCATATTTGAGAAGTTTTCTGCTATTCCTTCTGTCAATATTCTTTTTGTATCTTTTCTATTGACTCTTTCTTCCTCATTGATGGCTATTAATGTTACGTTGTTCATCTTTGCATTATCTTTCAGATGTTGAATTATTTTTTCCTACATCTTATTTGTTTTTAAGAAATCTTTTCTTATCTTTTTTCTAGCTGCAATGGTGTTTGCAACTTCTGAATCTCTATCTTCACTTTCATTCAAACAGTTTTATCAGCTTGT
Organism: Octodon degus; assembly: GCF_000260255.1. Classification (NCBI taxonomy): domain Eukaryota; kingdom Metazoa; phylum Chordata; class Mammalia; order Rodentia; family Octodontidae; genus Octodon; species Octodon degus. The sequence continues at coordinate 2,846,853 of NW_004524693.1, forward strand.
GATTGAATTTTTAATTTCTTGTGTATCTCTTTGCGTCTTTTTTTTTTCAGAACTGGGGATTGAACTCAGGCTCTTGCACTTGCCAGGAAAGAGCTTATTCTTTTTTTTTTTTTTTTTTTTTTTTTTTTTTTGTGGAACCGGGAATTGAACTCAGTCACTTGTGCTTGCCAGGGAAGGGCTTGCCAGGGAAGCACTTATTCCACTGAGCCATCTCCCTGGCCCCTCTTGTGTATCTCTTGGAATCTGCTTCATGTATTCTATTTCTTTCCTAAGTTGCTCATTCAAGGATTCCTTCATTTTTCTTTCCTCCACTATTTTTTTAATCAGTGTGTTCTTTAGAAGCACTTTGTACTTCTTTAATTGTAGTTATCATTTCTTTTTTTTTTACTTAAGGGATTATTTGTGATCTGATTCCCTCTATACCTTTCTCCAGTTGTTTCCTTATTTCAGACACTATTATTTCAGAGATTTCATGTGTGTGATTTCTAGATTCCTTTATACTGCTGTCTCCTGCATTTGTTCTGGTTGGGCTCAGAGCATGAGAATATATTTTGTTCCTTCTCTTTGTCATTTTATATAACCCTGTCTTCAGACCTTTGGTGTGGAGATTTGGTGCAGTTATTACCTTAGCAGTTACCTATATTATTACCCAAGAGAGGTTATGTGGTTAAGGCAGTTGCAGTTTTATATTTCAGAAGTATAATTAGCAACACTAATAATGATTAGATTGATTTAGCAGTTGACAAACTTTTGTATCTAATGGGCTTACATTTTAGTTACTAACAGCAAACATTATGACTGTATAGCTAAACAGATATTAGATTTAGAACTTGTACTTAAATTGGTTCCTCTAAGTTTTCTCTGATCACCTCCCCTTTTGTACCCATAGTGTTCTAGGTGGACTAGTTTACCCCCATTACCTGTTGCACCCTCTTTCAACCAAGAGAGAAACCGAGAGGGTGCTCTCATAGATCTGGGTCTAGCAAAGTGTCTCAGCTGTGCCCCTTTGGGAAGAAGGTCTGCTCCTTGATTAGGTGGGTGGGTCTATCCCCTTGCCTCTCTGCATGGAGTTATGATGCTGGGTTCTACACACAGTTCTGTCTGATAGAATAGAATCTGGCAAGTGTGGAGGGTCCCACACACGTGCTGGGTCTGGGGGCCAGGTGGAGTAGAATCCTTGAGTATTTCAGTACATTTCAGTTTTAGAATTATTGAGTAGCTATCATAAAAAAGGAATGAATGACAGACAGACAGAGAGAAAAAAAGAAAGGAAAAGACAAAACAAGAAAAGTTGCTTCACATTATATTAGTCTAGGTTCTCCAGAAAATCAGACCCAATAGTGTGTGTACAGTGAGTATGTTGGGATGGTGGATTTTAAAAATATGTCTCATGTAGTCATTGGTGCTGAAATGTGAAGAATTTCCAAAATCTGCAATTGGTGTTGGCAAGCTGGCGACCCAGAAAATCCAATAGCATAGCACCAAACTGGAAGCTGGAAGACTTGATATATGAAAAGATATTGTTTCCATTTGAGTTTGAAAGTAGGAATAAATATGGAATTCTCATTTTAAGGTAAGAAGGGAAAAAGATTCTGTTTTGTTCTATATTTCTGTTATACTTAGATCTTTTCCCAAAGGTATGAGGTCCCCAAACACTAGGGAAAGAATTCTACTTTATTCAGTCTACTCATTCAAATGTTAAAATCCTACAAAAGTACTCAAAACCATGCCCAGAATAATGTTTAATCTAATAAACATCTGTGCTCTTTATGGCCCAGTGAGTTGATGTATAAAATTTTCTATTATATATTCCTCATATTTTATATAAATTTAAAATAAAATAGATAGATATATCTATACCTACATATGCATACACAGATATGTAAAGACATAGACATGTACAATGTAAATCCTTAAATATAATATGTGGCATAATATGGGCATATATGTGAATATATTTATATTTTAAAGGTATTATATAATTTGATATATAAATTAACTTATAAGATATTAAGGGGCCGGGGAAATGCCTCAGTGGAATACACGCCTCCCTGGCAAGCACAAGGGCCTGAGTTCAATCAATGGTTCTGCCAAAAAAAAAAGGATATTATAAAAATGTAGTTGAACACTTTAAATTCTTAGCGAAGACTTTTCTAGTAAGAATTTACAATGTACAAACCTTAAAAAGGTAATATGAATTCAATTACATACAGATACCCTCTAAAAAGAAAAAGGAGAATTAACTGGTGAAAAGATGCAAATAAAATTTCATGCACTTTCTAAAATCTGTAAATTTTATTATTTATATCACTCAATTGACAATAAAATTGCTTTACTTTGTAAAATTTTCTATGAAAGAAAATGGTTTTCTTGGGTATATTTATGAAAATAATTCTTAATTCATATTTACTTAGGCTTTAAAATTATCTACTCAACTAGAAGACAAATTAACTAAGGATACAAATTACTAATAATGTGTCTAGGTACTTTTATGCAAATATATTCTAAGAAACACTTTGCAATTGACTTGTAAAATAACCAATGGGATTATCATAATATTTACTACCTATTGTAGGACAAGTCATGTAGTATATATTAGCTCATTCTCAACTATCTGTGTTTTACAAATAAAGGAACAAAAGCCAAAAAAATCTAAAACGTTTTTTTGCCAAAACAACAAAGTAAACCAAGCATCAAATGTGAATCTGAATCTAGAATTGTTCAACATCATTGGTCATTCGAGAAATGTAAATAAGTGGCCAGGGAGATGGCACAGTAGAATAAGCAATGGCCTGGCAAGTGCAAGGCCCTGAATTCAATCCCCAGTTCTGTAAAGAAAAAAAAGAAAGAAAGAAAAAAGAAAACAAAAAAGAAATGTGAATTAAAATAACACTGGGATTCCATCTCACCTCAGAAAAAAATAGTTAACATCACGAAGTCAGCCAATAACAAATACTAGAGAGGCTGTGGAGAAAAATGAACCCTTCTGCACTGTCGGTGGGAGTGCAGACTGCTACAATCACTATGGAAATCAGTGTGGAGATACCTTTAAAAACTAGGACTGGAGATCTGATTCGAGTCAGCTATTTCCCTCCTCAGTATTTTTCTAGAAGAACTGAAAACCTCATACCACAGCGTCATATGTGCACCTGTGTTTATAGTAGTGACTAATTTGTAATAGCTAAATCCTGGAAATAACCCAGATGCCCATCAACTGAAGAATGAATAAAGAAGATGTGGTATTTTTACACAATGGAGTACTATTCAGCTATGAAACAGGATAAATTTGAGTCTTTTGTCAGTAAATGGATCTAACTAGAAAACAAACTCTTAAATGAAATAAATCAGACCCTCATGTGCAAACACATATAAAAAAATTAGACTAAAAATAGTGTAAAATTCCAGTTCTAGTACTCTACATATATTTAGTGTATGTAGAGTATTTGGAAATTGATAAAAGAAGACAGCTCAATTTTAAAAAAGTAATGAATGGTTTGTTGGCTAACTTTGTGTATAAACTTGGTTAAGCAGTGGTATCCAGATAATGTATTTGGTCAAACAAACTAGATGTCTCTGTAATTTTTTTAGATGAGATTAAACCTTATCTCAGTACATTGACTAAAGTAGTTTATTTTCATTAATACATATAGATGTTTTGGGAACTCATTAATTAGCTGCAGCTTTGAAGGGAAAACAATACTGATGTCCCTCAGGAAAAAAAAATAATCTGAAAAAAAAAAGGATTCTGCCTTCAGACTCACTTCAGTCTCAAAATCAGCTCTACTCTAGTTCTCTATCATGTGGACCATTCTGAAAATTTTAAGCTTCCCAGCTACCTTGGTCATCATAGAAACAAATTCATTATTCTGCCAGCCCCATCAACAAACCACACACACACACACACACACACACACACACACACACACACACACACACAGAGTTCCATAAACACACAAACAAACACCCATTGTTAAATCCTTTTCATTGGAGAACTAATATAAAAGGCAAGAAAGCATTTGCACACAGAAAATCCCCAAGTGGCTCTTAAATATATGAAAACATGTCAGACCAGATTTTTAACAGGAGAAATGCATAACAAGGCTATAGAAGAGGTCATGTTTATATCCCACAGAACAGAAAAATATCCAAAACTTTTATCGCAGCCATCATGATAAATCATTAATGGGATCATAAAACATTAAAACCCTATGGAGGACAATATTATAATTTCTGTTATAGCTAAAAACATATTTATTTTTAAACAATCATCTTACTTCTGGAATTGCATAGCATTTCTTCACTTATGAGGTATATTTAAAGTTAATCCTAGCAAAATTGTTTGTAATAGCAAAGGCATAAAAACAACAATAGTAGCTTACTGAATATTATGCAGACATTTTTCAAGCATAAACAAAGCCAAACATGGACAGAAAAACATAAATTTTTCACTTCCTTTAGTATAAAAAAGAAATAAAAAGAAAATGATATACACATATACATCTATTAATTTGTATTTATGTAAATAAATTCTGGAAAAATACAAAGAACCTAAGATGAAATTAGTGATGTAATAGTAATGAGTGCAACACAGAACTTGTAAATTTAAAAAGGAAATAAAATGAGTGAGAAGTAATACAAAATTTTTAATGCATAATTTCTCACATAATTTTGATTTTTAAGCTATATGTATTAATAATAAAACATTTTTGAGACAAAATCTAAATTGCCCTGTCTAGGTTCAAATGTATGACCCAGGGACCAGGGAGATGGCTCAGTGGAATAAGCACTTCCCTGGCAAGCATAAGGGCCTGAGTTCATTCCCCGGTTACACACACACACACACACACACACACACACACACACACACAAGACAAATGTATGATCCTCCTGTCCCAATCTTACAGAGTGCTGGGATTGCAGATGTGAACCACCACACACAGCTCAGAATATGTTCTCTGTAGGAACCTGCTGTTGCGTATAATGAACAATTCCACTTAATAAATTTTCAAGTCCGTTTTCTGAATGTGTTATGATTTTTTTGTGTTATGATTTTTAAGAGTCCCCAAAACTGTCTAGAATTGTTACTTTTAGTGACTATATGTCTTCACATTGTATGAGCTGTTTTATAACTAATCCATTATTAATTGGCATTTTGTTGATTTTTCTAATTTTCTTTGAAACAAGTATTTTGATCAACATCCTTGTATACAAATCCATATGCATGCCTGGTACTTTCTCAAATGTAGAATTAGTTCATGAGTGCTCCCAGAGGTGGGGCCAGCATGGCATGTGGTACTGGGGATCAAACCCTAGGCCCTGCACTTACCTAAGCAGGTGCTTAGTCTGCTCAGCTATCTCACTGGCCCATTCTTTCATATTCTTCATTTATCAAGAGTCCAAGCTTTCCTGGAGTTAATGGGGTGGCCACTCTGCTGGTGACATGTCCTTTTCAACTTGTAACTATTTTAATAATCAGAAACCAGAAATACACTTAGTTTATCAAAAATATATATCCTATGTGCAGCTAAATATCAGGTGTTTGCTGGGGAGATGGCTCAGTAGAATAAGCACTTTCCTGGTAAGTGCAAGGCTCTGAGTTCAATCCCTGGTTTTAAAAAACAAAAAAAAAAAGGAAAATATATCAGGTGGTCGCATCAGAGAACAAACCCTTCCTTTTTTGGGCACTTGCAAATGACCCAGAGAATTAAACCACTTTTACCAAAATAAAATTTGAACATTTTCCACAACCCTCAAAAGAAGACCTGTGCTATTGTTGTGAATGTGTTCTTTTCATCCTGTCAAACTTCTGGTTTTCTTTCAATACCTCACATTGGAGAAGCAAGCCTCAATAGGAAAATATTAAGGTTTTTTGTTTTGTTTTGTTTTGTTTTGTTTTGGGTTTATTTGCAGTACCAGGGATTGAACTCAGGACCCTGTGCTTGCCAGGCAAACACTTATTCTACTGAGCTATCTCCCTGGCCCAATATTAAGTATTTTAATCAATTAACATTGACTATGTTTTGATTTATATTCATTTTAGCATATTTTAGTTTCCAGAGTGTAAGTGTTATATTCTTTAGGTTACTCCAATTTTATATTTTTGATCCCACTGTAATTGGAATTGTTTTCTTAATTTTAACTTTGGATTATTTACTGTGCATATGTACAGATAAAATTGAATTTTATATATTGCTCTTATATATTACAATCTTGCTGAACTTGTTTATTAATAGTTTTTAGTGGATTTTTAAAGATTTTTTCATGTACAAGATGTTTTCATCTCTACAGAGGTAGTTTTCTTTCTTTTCCAATCTGTGTGACTTTTATTTATTTTTCTTGCCCAAATGCCTAAAGTGAACTCTTTTCTGTGCCATTTACTATTGAGTATAAGTGGAAGTTAGAGCTATGAAACTGCCTTGTAAACTGCAAATCTTATATAGAAAAATTATTATTTTTTATGAATTGGATTCACTGCACTGGCTACTGCATTTAGACGAGCAATAAAAGTCATGGTAAATCCAGGTCAAGTGCATTTTTCTGTATTTTTCATTACTGACTCCTGACCTCTCTTTTCTTTAGGGAAAGATGTATTTTCCATTTATATAATGGATATTTCTTACATCCCTGTATATCAGAAAATCAATACAGAGTTACATTTGTATTTATGACACTAACTGTTGTAGCATAATTGAGTACTGGAACAATACATGAGTAGAAGTTCCTTGCACATGCAATCTATTTGTCCTTCATGTCTTACAAATTATCACACATCTAGGAAGTCAGAATGAGGATTCATTTGCCATAGGTAAGATCCTGCCTAAGAGTTTACAGAAATGCTTGGTTGGGGATAGGAAACTCCACTTTCAGGAAGCATTTAATACATATCTACTCTACCCATATAAATGATTTGAAAATTATAAAACGGAGACTTTTCCCTCTTATTTTCCAATATCTGAATGAACACTATATTTTAACAAACAAGATCTTGAAAATACACACATAAAATGTACTGTTCATGGAGAATATGTGCATCTTTAGCACTTAAAAATGAATTATACTGAATAGAGGCTTTTAATATTATGCGCTCCTACCTGACTCATTTATGCACTCTGATTCCAAAATATAATTGCAAGGCTAATTGGAATTAAAGTGAAATCAAATTCAACTGTTGCTTGATTGATCTTGACTAGATTAAAGGAAGACAGCCAACTTTGTCCATTAAACTTTGCTTAATCTTTGGTAGCATGAAATTTTTTAGTTCTTTTCAGTCAGCACTATTTTTTATTTTACCTTCATGGCCTATAATGGAAATATACGTTGAATATTTGGATACTTAAGTGAAACTATTGGATAATATATTACATGACCTGGAGATAATGAAATTTAAAACACAATTACAAATAAAAAGTAAGAAGTAAAATTGTGTATGTAAATTTACCTGGTGAAGTGTGAAATTTAAGGCTAGAAAAGTAAATAAACACTCAAGGCCTAGCCTAGCGCCATTAGCTTTCAAAGTTGACTAAAATTTATTTTCAGTTTCTATTAGAGCTTTTAAGAAATATAATAGATATAGATATAGGTATAGATTATTCTCAAGAAAATGTGAATGAAATAGAATAGGAAGGTACCCTCCCACATCAAGATATATGAAATTCCAGTCCTTATTCCATGGACTCTTTCCACTAAACATGGATAAAATTTATGGAATGAACCCCCCTTCTGCCCTATTCTAATCATCACAAGGATTAGAGAGAGGTATGTGGTTGACAGCATGAAGAAAGGCAGTATATCACTAAGAGTGAAAACTGTTGCTGATATGTACCTTCCAATCAGGAAGAAATGCTCTAAAACATGAGGTGATACTTCTGATCTCATGTAAAGTTACCAGTACCTAGCTCACCATAGAAAAAAGCTGGTAAAGCTAGTCTACCTATACTTTTGTTTATGACCATGTATTATCATCTGGGCTGCGCCTCCTTTAGTTCCTAAAGCTAAAGTTCCTCCCTAGTTTTTCTCACTTTTTAACTCTACTAAATTTTAACTCTACTATGACTCTCTATGATACATGCCAAAATTTTTTTGTAATAAAGTCAACGAGCCTATTCATGGAGATAATTTGGGATCCCCATATCTTCTTTAGAAGACTTTCTTGGACTCCACCCAGTAAAATGTCAATTAAATTTTTTTTCATCTGATTCGAGTAAATGAACCCTTGGTTGATTTATAACTTCAGGTTATAGTGATAATTTTTATCTTTGTAGTAGATCCTCATGATGAAATTGCAGTTGCTGTCTATCAACAGCAACCAATGCTCCCAAAAAAACTGAAAAACTCACTGTGAATGTTTCAAAATATGTTTTATGAGATTTTTAGTAGGAAAATTTTACCATCAGATGAATATCTTTCCAACAATTCTGCTACTTCATAGAGAGGAAAGAAAAAACTCAGCTGAAAATAGTACCATTAGGCTAAGGAGGTAGCTTGGTGGTCTAGGCACCTACCTGGCAACCTCAAGGACCTAGGTATGTTGCTCATTAATGAATTCTGAAAAGGAGAGAGTGCCTCACTTATCTTAGAGGAAATGCGGCATAAATATATGATGTGAAATTATCAACCATGTGGGTAATATTTCTTTCTAAATTAATACTTATTAAATAAACTAGCATCTAATTGGACACTTCTATGTAAAAAAGAGAAATTTAACTTGCCTCTATTTTTTATATTTTAATTTACTCTTTAAACGAATCCTGTGGAATAAGTATTTATAGTATGGACAGCTAAGTTAGACAGAAATCAATAGGCAGTCAGAAGGAGGTCAGGTCTTATGGAAAGACAGTGCAGTACATGAGGCCCGAAAGAACTGTGGCTTGAGGTTAAACAGAATGGACCGGGCCTCGAGATAAATACATAATGTCCAGGCCTGCAAGCCTCCCTAGAAATGAACACTAGCTTGAGATTATACTATCATTAGCAAAACCTGGTACAGTGAGTCCAGCTAGGAATAAAATGCATAGTTAGGTGGCCAGAACATCTAGAAACATCCCTTTCAGAGTTGCCTTTGTTCTTTCTACCATTATAAATTAAAAATAAGCTAAAGTTAAAGACAAATGATGTTACCCATATACCCTTGCTATTCTCCTCGCTACCTTATTTGGTCAATATTAGGTAAGTGGCTACACTTGCAATCCTATAGATTGATTTTACTTTGACCTACCTTGTACCACTCTGTGATTTTGCTGTATAAAATACCCCTGACAAAGAACCTCACTAGCCACCTGTAATGGTTGATACATTGTGTCAACTTGAAAGGTCTAGAATTTTAACTAAGTGACTCAGTATTTTATATCCTAAGATGTAGAGTACTTGCCTTTGTTGCTCTAGGATGTTGTTCACTGTGCCAACTTGAGAAGTTTACACATTAATTAAATGATTCAGCAGGGGTCAGAGCCCTCACATTGTAAATTTCCTCACCCTGTGCAAGAGAAGAGCACTAGGGATGCTGTGCATGTAAAGAAACCACACTATGGTGGATAGACTGCATACAGTATAAGGGATTGAAGCAAGCTTGCTTCTCCTTTTTGCTTTTGTTCCTTTTCTGTCTTCTGCTGTCTTCAAATGTTCCTGATCACCATGCCATCCTGACTCGGAGCCAGCTTATTACAGATTGCAACCTTCACAAACTGTGAGATAAATATATCTCTCCTTCTTTACTTTTGGGAGTTGGGTATTATGTCTCAGCAACATGAGAAAAGTAACTAAGACACCACCTGCTCAGGACCTGGCCTAAAAATCTTGGAGCTATTTTTTCACCTTTTAATTCTGAATAAAAGTCTACCAGATTCCTCTGTTGCTTGCTGATTTCATTCTTCAATTTTGTGAGACCAAAAACTTAGCATATCTGACATCTTATTATAGACAGCTAAGTTAGGTAGGAATTTTGTAGGCAGTCAGATAAGGTGAGGCTCTCAAGGGACTCAGTGCAGAGAATGAAAACACACTACAACTGTGGCTGGAGGAGCATCTATTGGAGGCCAGTCTTCGAGGTAAAGATGGAATGGCCAGGCCCTACATAACTCCCGAGGGCATAAGAGAATTGCTATCACCTTGTGCAATTGTCAACATGGACAACAGTTACCCTAGTGGATTGATTGAGCCTCTCCAGATGCATCCTTTCTTAAAGAAGGTCTTTGTTCTTTCCATTGTACACTTGCTACATGACGTGCTTTCCCATTGGATCAATATTACCTAAGCAGCTATACATATAATATCGTTGATTTATTACAGTTTTAATTCACACTGTACCCATCTCATGATTTTTCTCTATAAAACTTCCTATGAGAAGTGGGGTCCTTGGCTACACATTTTCAGGTGCCCTCTTTTCTCAGCTAGCTCTCTGAATAGAATTGCCCTATTGTTAACCTCTGTTTTTTAGAATTCATCAGTTTTGGGGAACATGAACTTCATTTATCTAAGGATGGGTGTTACAGTAATTTCTCCGATATCAATATAACAGATTGGGAGCTATTTTTCACATCACACCAGCATCTCTCAATTTTCAAATGTTTTAGTTTAGAATTATTAAATAGCTTGTATAATATTTTAGAGTTTATAATGGTAGTTACAGATGATGATACAAACAATGGTCACAGCTCTTAAAGACATTATAGCCCAATTTTGTCACAGTATTTGTCATTTCATTATAGTGAGATATAATATTGGTCAAAGAGAGATTCAGAATATTAAAGTCAGTCCTAATCCAGGCCCCAGTGAGTGTGTGGGAGAGCTTCCTGCTACCCTGCGCCTGCGGGACCTGCCAGTCCAGGCCAAGGGGCAGCATGGGTGAGACCCTCTTCCACTCCAGTGGGACCCCACCACCACTCTGCAGCAGCCCCCCAACCCACCTGCCAAGTGAAACTTTCTGCCGCGTTCTGAGGACTCCCAGATCCAGTCCTAAACCAGGCCGGTGAGTGTGTGGGAAAAATTTTGGCTAGCTTGCACCAGTGAGACCTGCTGGTACCAGCCCAGGCTTAGCATGGGTGAGACCCTCTTCCACTCCTTTAGAACCCCACCACCACTCCGCAGCACACTTGCCTCCCCGCCTAGTGAGACTTTCTGTCTTGTTCTGGGGACCACCAGATCCAGTCCTAGACCAGGCCCAGTGAGTGTGTGGGAGAACTTCCTGCTACATTGTGCCTGCAGGACCTGAAGGTCCAAGCCGAGGTGCAGCATGGGTGAGACTCCCTTCCACCCCCTTGGGAACATGCCACCGCTCTGCAACAACCACCCTACCCCACCCAGCCAGTGAGAATTTCTGTCTCATTCTGGAACACCCAAATCCAGTCCTAGCCCAGGCCCCAGTGAATGTGTGCGAGAACATACAACTACCTTGTACCAGCAAGTCCTGCTGGTACCAGTCCAGGCACAGCATTTCTGAGACCCACTTCCCCTCACTTGGGACCTCCACCACCACTCCACAGCACCCCACGTGCCCCGCCCGCTGAGTGAGAATTTCTGCCTTGTTCTGGGGACACAAAGATCCAGCCCTAGTGCAGGCACAGTGAGTGTGTGGGAGAGGTTCTTCTCCCTCCTACTCCACCTTATCCGTACAAGACTGAGCTCAGGCCTGGCATACAGGCCTGGGGTGTAAACCTTCAGATATAATCCAAACAGAGTAGGGGACAAAGCCGCCCAGCTACTCCAGGTGCAGAACATCTTGCAAAAGGGGAACAACAGGCTCACTCCCAAGGCCAGCAGCAGGAAGGAGATGAGCACAGCAGCCAGACCGAAGCCAGGAACAGCAAGATATATCCAAACTTTGTAGATCTCCTCCTGAATTTCAGTAGGTGCTAAGGTTATAACTGCACCAAACCTCTACAACAAAGGTCATAAGACAGTGCTACACAAAATGGAAATGAGTAGCAGCAAAATGCAGTCTCAGACCCCAAGCTCAGCCATAACAAGTGCATAGGAAAATAACACAGAACAAACTGGGAATAACACTGCTGAAATCAATGAATTAACAAATTGCAAAATAAAGAAACAACTGCAGAAAGGTATAGAGGAACTCAGATTGCAAATGAAAAAAGAAATCACTGAATTAATACAATCTGCAGTAAAGAGTCAAATGCAGAAATATATGGAGGAAACCCAATGCCCACACAGAACAAGTGCAGAGGACACTAGCTCAGTTCAAATGTATGAATTAATAGCGTCGATAGTAAATAAGCAACAGCAGAAAGTTATAGAGGAACTCAGAGTGGAACTGTTTTCTGGAATAAAAAAGCATTCTCTGAAATCATAGCATCTGAAGCAAAGAATAAACTAGAGAAAAACTGGGAGGAAACCCAATCAGAAGAAAACACTGCAGTGAAAGAATTAATAAATGCTTCTAAAGAAGACATAGATAAAAATAGAAGATGTTAGAAAAATGATGATTCCTTGAATGAGCAATATAGGAAAGAAATAGATCGCATGAAGCAGAGTCAAACAGATATAGAGGTACGTAAAATCTCAATCACGAGTTTGCAAAACCTTTTTTTTAAATTAATTTTATTGAGAAACAGATAGCAAAGAGACAGTTACAAAACTGATTATAGTACATTTTCAAAAATTAATATATTGCATAATGTTATATTCCTAGTGTTTATTCATTTTTTTACTTTACAGTTTTGCACATGATTTATTGGATCACTTCTCTTTAATGTGTTGGATCAAAAAGGAAAGTAATTAGGCAGGGAACAACAGTGGCAGCACATACCTAGCATTACTTTTTCTTTTTCAATTTGTTTTATTGTCCTTCATATGTATTTAGAAAAGGACTATAGGATTTATTCATAATTCACTCTGTGTGTTTTAGTTCGTTTTTTTGAGAATAGGTTCTCTTCTGCCTAACTATACTTTATTTCTTACCATAATTTAATTGATAAGCAAAAAGCAATGAGACAGTTTCCAATAAAAATTGGTAGAACAGTTTCAATAATTAACACATTGCATACATTCTTCCTAGTGGTTAATTGCTGTACAAGATGCAGACTAGATATCCTTTTTAAAAAATCATTAGAACAAATCACTCTATTCATTAAGAGAATGTAACTATATATCTATCCTAACAACTTTGAATACACAAATAAAATATGGAAATTCATTTGAATCCCATTTTTGTTAAGTTCCATTATTTGAATATTATAGGTGTGTAAACTCAGTAAAATATTCTAAAAGACTCCAGTAGCCCATAATATATTGGGTCGTCCGCTTAACTAGCGATGTCAGAAATTGTTCACCTGAGTCCCCTACAGCTCAACATAAAAGCATGGCTTTACTGCTTATATTTCATTTTTATACTTTTCTGCTGGATGGTAAAGAACAAGGTAAAGCAGAAACTATGCAAAAAGCATTGTATCTTTTATAGAAGATACAACGCTCACCTGAAAAGGTCGGTGAAATCCCCTCAGGATTTATCCTGAGATCCTGTGCCTCAGATTGTAAAAACATTGTCAGTGTCAGCCATGTGGAAGAATCACGGCCATTGCTTGGCCAATGTGTTCTCTGTGAAAACCTGAGAGAATGTTTTCTATCCTTGTGACTCTTCTTAGGCACACTCTACATCATCGATCACTTTCCTCTTTGGCCCCACAATATCCTTGATCAGAAAATATGGGACACTACCGAGTTACATGACGTTACAGTACAAGTTTTCATATGTCCCAAGTCTTAAGTGAACTTGGAAGGGTAGGGCCAAATGTTGGCTTTCCTTGCAGCCCTCCTTTTCTCTAATTCTGTTCTGCAAACTTAGGTTGTTAACCATCCAGAATACAAGCTTATTTTTATTACCATATAACTTAAGTTGTTAAGCTTAACCTCACTCTCTGTCTGCATATCAAACATCTTAGGGATAATATGGAACAGGTATTTTTCATCAAATACTGATATTTTGAACTTTAAGACCCTACAGAGTATGATAAAAACATTAAAAAATTAGAATATATTATAAAAAAGCATAAAGAATTATATACTTCTTATGTTTACACATAAGTCCAAAAATCTCACCATATAAACCTTGAAGCAAGACAGTCCCACAATATTCTTTTCCTGTCTCTTTTTTTTCCATAATTTTACTGAGAAATTAATAGCAATGAGACAGTTTCAGATCAAATTGGTAGGACAGTTTCAGTAATTAACACATTGCATACCACCTTCCTAGTGGTTATTTGTTGTAAAAGATGCAGACATGATATCCTGTTTACAAACACTATTAGAACAAATCCCTCTATTCATTAAGAGAATGTAACTATATATCAATCCTAACCATTTTGAATACACAGATGCAAAGTGGACATTCATCTGTATTCCCTTTTTTGTTTAGTTCCATCATTTGAATATTATAGGTGTGTGAACTCAGCAAAATATTCTAAAAGAGTCCAGTAGCCCATAATAGTATTGGGTCTTC
>NW_004524693.1:2862182-2863537 GCF_000260255.1 Octodon degus
CTTAACCTCACTATCTCATTGCATTTCAAACATGTTAGGCATAATAAGGAACAGGTATTTTTCATCAAGTATTGATATGTTGAACTATAACTCACTACATAATATGATAAAAAACATTTAAAAATTAGATTATATTTTAAAAAAAAGGATAAAGAATTATATACTTCTCATGTTTGCACATAAGTCCAAAAATCTCACCATTTACAAACTTGAAGCAGGACAGTCCCATAATATTCCTTTTCCTGTCTCTTGCTTTCATTCACCACCCCTTAATTCTTGAACAACAATCTACCGGGAGACATCATAGCAGCAACTGGCATTTCATGACAAGCAGCCCATATTCAGAAGAGCAGAATGACAGGCACATAAGTCATGAAACTACTATTACAAATTACCATCTGGAGTGCAGCAGCTTAGTTCACAGGTGTCAGTATATTTAGTTAGTCAGGGTGAGAATCTTTCCTATTAACTGCTAGATTCAAGAATCTTCTGAAGATTCTCAGGATCATTGCCTTGCCCATCTTCTACGTATAATGGAAAGGCTTGACTTATTCATATTTAAGTATCAAAATATATATGAAGTGTATTATTTTTTGATACTGCTCTTCTCCATTCCCTGTCTTGAATATTTAGTCCTTGAGAACCTGCTTTTCTATTACTTGTATTATACCTTTCTATATGTATTTCTTCTTCTGAGTCTTATACTAGGGAGACTATACAATTTTTAAAATTTTGTGTCTGGTTTATTTCACTTATAATTATATATTTAAGTGGCATCAATTTCAATATGAACGTTTCGAGATTATCATTCTTAATAGCTGAATAATAATCCATTGTGTAAAAATACCACATCTGTTTCAAACATTCTTCAGGTGAGGAGCATCTTGTTTGTTTCCAGGATTTGACTATCACATCTTGTACAGCAACTAGCCACTAAGAAGAATATACGAAGTGTATTATTTTTTGATACTGTACTTCCGATTTGATTTGAAACTGTCTCATTGCTATCTGTTTATCAATAAAATTTTGGAAAAAAAACAAAGATAAGGTGACTGAGTGTATTCATAGGGGCTTCAGCATCATCTAATCTATTCCATGGATCCTCAGGTCTATTTTGATGCCAGTACCATGCTGTTTTTATTACAATAGCCTTGCAGCATTATTTCAAGTCAGGAATTGTAATGCCTCCTGCCTTGTCTTTATTGCCCAGGATTGCCTTTGCTATTCTAGGTCTTTTCTGGTTCCAGATAAATTTTAGGAATGATTTCTCTATGTCTGTGAGGTGTATTGCTGGTAGTCTGATAGGGATTGCATTAAATCTGTAGTGCAATTTTAGGAGTATGGCCATCTTCACA
>NW_004524693.1:2869024-2890032 GCF_000260255.1 Octodon degus
GGTGCTATTGTAAAAGGTATTGTTTCTATAATTTCCCTCTCAGTGTGTTTGTTGTCTGTGTAGAGGAATGCTATTGACTTTTGGGTACTGACTTTATATCCTGCTATGCTACTGAATTTCTGTATTAGTTCTTGTAGCTTCTTGGTGGAATTTTTTGGATCTTCTAAGTAATGTATCATGTCATCCGCAAATAAAGATAATTTAACTTCTTCTTTGCCTATTCTTATTCCTTTTATTTCTTTCTCTTTTCTAATGGCTGTAGCTCATGATTCCAGAACTATATTGAATAAAAGTGGTGAGAGAGGACATCCTTGTCTTGTACCCTATCTAACAGTAAAAGATTTCAGTTTTTCCCCATTTAGGATTATGTTAGCTGTTGGGTTTTCATAAATGGCTTTTACGAGTTTGAAGTAGAGGCCATCTATTCCAATTTTCTGTAGGACTTTGAACATGAGTGAGTGTTGGATTTTGTCAAAAGCAAGGTGAAGTAGGGGGAAGAGGAAGCACTCCGCACACTCACCGGACCTGGGCGAGGACTGGGTCTGGGGGTTCCCAGAAGTCGGCAGAATTTCCTACTCAGCAGGAGGGGTGGGGAGGTATGGCAGAGTGGTGTGGGCGGCCCAAGGGGCTGGGAGATGATCCGGCCCACGCTGCGCCTGGTCTGGGACTTGTCCCGCCGGCGCAGGGTAGCAGGAAACTCTCCGCACACTCACCGGACCTGGGCTAGGACTGGGTCTCTGCTAGGATTTTATTGAGGAATTTGGCATCCATGTTCATGAGGGAGATCGGCCTGTGGTTCTCTTTCTTAGTTCCACCTTTCCCTTGTTTTCATATTAGTATATTACTTGCCTCCAAGAATGATTTTGGTAGGATTGCTTCCTTTTCAATTTCATGGAAGAATTTGAAGAGTATAGGGACAACATCTTCTGTGAATATCTTGTAGAGTTCAGCTCTGAATCCTTCTGGACCTGGACTTGTCTTTGCCGGTAGGTTTTCAATTACATCTTCTATTTCATTGGTTGTTATTTAGCTAATGAGAGTGGTTATATCTTATCGATTCAGTTGTGGTAATTTGTACCGTTCTAGGAATCTTTCCATTTCGTGTGCATCTTGTATTCTTTGAGTCTAAAGATTCTCATAGTAGCTATTGATAATCTTTTGAATTTCCACTGAGTCTGTGGTAATTACACCCTTTTCATTCCTTACTGCTTGTATTTGAATTTTTTCTTTCCTCTTTTTGATGAGGTTAGCTAGTGGCTTAACAATTTTATTTAATCTTTTAAAGAACCAGATTTTGCTTGTTTAATTCTTTGAATTGTTTTCTTCATCTCAACTGAATTAATTTCTTCTCTAATCTTTACGATTTCCTCCCTTCTTTGGGTTCTAGATTTAGTTTGCTCTTCATTTTCTAGTTGTTGAAGTTGCAGCTTTAGGGTATTTATTTGGTCCCGTTCTCTTTTCTTAATTTGTGAGTTCACAGCTATGAATTTCACTGAGAACTGCTTTTTTCGTATCCCATAAATTAGAGTATTTTGTGCTTGAATTTTCATTGAATTGTAGATATTGTTGAATTTCTTGTTTTCATCTGTGACCCATTGTTTGCTGAGTAGGGTGTCATTTAATTTCCATGTATTTAAGGTTTTTTTCTGGTTTCTTTTGTCATTAATTTCCAGATTCAATGCACTTTGGTCAGATAATGTGCACTGGATAATTTGTTTTCTTACATATACTTAAGTATGACCTATTGAACAGTATGTGGTCTATTTTAGAAAATGACCCATATGCAGCTGAGAAAAATGTGTATTCATCTCTGTTTGGGTGGAACACTCTTTATATGTCCACCAAGTCCATTTGTTTCAAGCTTTGATTCAATTCTGTTATTTCTTTGCTAAGTTTTTGTCTGGTTAACTTATCTTTAGGAGATATAGGGCTGTTAAGATCTCCTGTTAGAACTGTGGTGGTGGATATTAGATTTTTCACATCCATGAAGATTTGCTTTATACAGTTGGGTGCTCCCATGTTTGGTGCATATGTATTCATGAGTGTTACCTGTTCCTCTGTAAATTTTCCCTTTACCTGTATGTAGTGGCCTTCTTTCTTTCACTTGATCATTGTTGATTTGAAGTTGAGACTGTCTGAGAATAGGAATGCTACCCATGCTTTTTTCTGAGGTGCTGGAGCATGTACTATTGTGTTACATCCTTTGAGTTTCAGCCTATGAATGTCTTTATGAGTTAAATGTGTTTCTTGTATACAGCATATTGTTGGATTTTGTTTCCTAATTCTCTGTGCCTGTCTATTTCTTTTAAGTGGTGAATTGAGTCCATTTACATTGATGGTTAGAATTGAGATGTATTGACTTACGATTGACATGTTATTTACCTGTTGACATTTGCTCCTTTTTCTCCTGTGTTTAATTGCTTTCCCTATTTAGTTGGTTGCTTCCGATCTCCTTTGTGGAGTTCTGATAATTTTCATCCCTCTCTAGAACCTCTTTCAGTAGCCTTTGTCGAGTTGACTTTGTCATCACTAAATTCTTTAGCTGTTCTTCTTCATGGAAGTATTTCACTTCTCCTTCAAACTTGAAAGAGTTTTTCATGGTACAGTAGTGTGCGCTGGAATTTGTTTTCATAGAGAACTTTAAGTTCTATGCTCCATGCTCCTCTTGCCTTCATTGTTTGTGAAGAGAAGTTGGCCGTAATTCTGATGAGTTTTCCTTTGAATGTGATCTGCTTTTTTTCTCTAGCAGCTTTCAGTAGATTATTCTTGTGCTGAATTTCTGGGATCTTGATGATTATATTTCTCGGTGTGTTTTTCATGGGATTGAGTTTACTTGGAATTCTGTATGCTTCAGTTACCTGAATGTCAGATTGTTTCCTCATATTTGGGAAGTTTTTTTCCATTACTTCTGCCCATATTTTTTAATGTCATTTGTATTGACTCCTTCTTTCTCATTTATACCTATTCGTCTCACATTGTTCATCTTTGCATCATCTTGCAGGTGAAGGTTTGTTCTTTTCTGTATCCTCTTTGTTTTTAAGAGATCCTTTCTTTTTTTTTTTTTTTTTTTGTGGAACCGGGGATTGAACTCAGATCTTTGCACTTGCCAGGAAAGAGCTTATTCCACTGAGCCATCTCCCTGGCCCCGATCCTTTCTTATCTTTTCACTAGCTGCACCAGCATCTTCAAGATCTGAAACTCTCTCTTCCCTTTCACTTAAGCTGTTTTGCAAGCTTGTGATTGAGATTTTAATTTCCTCTATATCTCTTTGACTCTGCTTCATGCGATTTATTTTTTCCCTCAATTGTTCTTTCAGGGAACCTGTAATTTTTTTAATCTCCTCTATTTTTTTTTATCAATGTCACCTTTAGAAGCAGTTATAAATTCTTTTACTGCAGTGTTTTTTTCAGATTGGGTTTCCTCCCTATGTTTCTGTAGTTGCTTCTTTACTTCAGATACTATGAGTTCTAAGAATTCTTTTTTTATTTGAGAAAAGAATTGCGTTGTGTTCCTCTATATCTTTCTGCTGTTATTTATTTACTATTGATGGTACTATTTCATGCATTTGAGCCAAGATAGTGTCCTCTGCTCCTATTCTGTGGGCTTAGGGATTCCTCCATATTTTTCTGCTTTTGATTCTTTACTACAGATGTTATTAATTCAGGGATTTCTTTTTTTATTTCCAACCTGAGTTCCTCTATACCTTTCTACAGTTGTTTTTCTTTATTTCAGAAGCCATTGATTCATTGCTTTCAGATTTGTGATTCACAATTTGTTCTGTCTTAATGTCCTCTGCACTTGTTATGGTTGGGCTTGTGTTCTGAGGTTGCATTTTGTTCCTTGTCGTCATTTTGTGTAACACTGTCTTCTGACCTTTGTTGTAGATCTTTTTTGTAGTTATAATCTTAGCACATACTGCAGTACAGGTGCAGATCTACAATGTTTGGATTTATCCAGCTGTGCTTCATTTGGGTCTGCCTGCTGTGCTCAGCTCCTTCCTGCTGCTGCCCTTGAGCGTGAACCTGTTGTGCCCAACTGGCAAGATTTTCTGCTCCTGGACTAGCTGGATGGTTCTATCCTCTACACTCCCTGCAGGGATTTCAGCTTCAGGTTTACACCCCAGGCCTTTATGCCAGGCCTGGACTGAGCCCGGATGGGACAAGTTGGAACAGGAGGAAAGGCAGTTCTCCCACACACTCACTGGACCTGGGCTAGGACTGGTTCTGTGGGTTCCTGGAACACGGCAGAAATTCCTACTCGGTGGGTGGTTTGGAGGATGTGCTTCGGAGTGGTGGAGGGCATGCGAAGGGGGTGGAAGAGGGTCTCACCCACGCTGCACCTGGACTGGGACCAGTAGTATGTCCCCCTGGCACAGGGTACCCGGAAGATCTCCCACACACTCCGCAAAACCTTTAAAGTGAAAGTGAAGACAGAGTTTTACATCATGAAGTCACTGGTGCAGCTAGTGAAAAGGTAAGAAAGGATCTATTAAAAACCTCTAGGATGCAGCAAAAAGTAATCCATCACCTTTAAGACAATGCAAAGATAAAAACGTGAGGCTGATAGGTATCAATGGGAAAGGAATCAATACAAATGACATTAAAAAAATATGGGTTGAAGTAATAGTAGAAAACTTCCCAAATATGAGGAAAAAAATCTCCCATTCAGGTGACAGAAGCATACAGAACACCAAGAAACTCACCCAATTAAAACACACCGAGTCATATAATAGTGAAGATCCCAGAAACAGCTTAAGAATAATATACTGAAAGCCGCTAGAGAAAAGAAGCAGAACACATTCAAAGGAAAACCCATCAGAATTACAGCCAACTTCTCTTTCCAAACCATGAGGGCAAGAAGAGCATGGAGCAGAGTACTTCAATTCATCTATGAAAACAAATTCCAGCCAAGACTACTATACCCTGAAAAACTCTCCTTCAAGTTTGACAGAGAAGTGAAATACTTCCATGACAAAGAACAATTAAGAATTTCATGATGAAAAAAAATAGCCTAAACTGGCTCCTGAAAGATGTTATAAAGAGGGACCAAAATGATCGGAACTCCACGAATTAGATCAGAAGCAGCCAACTAAATAGAGTAAACAATTGAACACAGGAGAAAAAGGAGTAAATGAAAACAGGTAAATAACATGTGAATCATAAGTCAATAAATCTCAATTCTGACCACCAGTATAAATGGACTCAATTCATAAATTATGCACAATAGCCTGGCACAGTGGTTTAGAAAATAAAATCCAACAATATGCTGCATACAAGAAACATATTTAACTCATAAAGATATTCATATACTGAGAGTCAAAGGATGGAAGGCAATACAACATGCCCCAGCACCTCACAGAAAAAAACAGGGATAGCAATCCTATTTTTAGACACTCTCAACTTCAAACCAAGAATCATCCAATGAAATAAAGGAACCCACTATATACTGGTTAGGGGAAAAATTCAAGAGGATAGAGTAGTACTTATAAATATGTATGCACCAAACATGGGAGCATGCAACTATATAAAGCAAATATTAATGCACATGAAAACTCTAATACCACAATCTCAACAAGAGACTTATCACGTGCTTATCGCAAAACGTTAGGTCAACCAGACAAGAACTTAGCAATGAAATTACAGAACTGATCCAGATCTTGAAAGAAATGGTCTTGGTGGACATGTACAGCTTGTTCCACCCAAACACAGCTGAATACACATTTTTCTCAGCTGTACATGGGTCGTTATCTAAAATAGACCACATACTGGTCCATAGGTCATGCTTAGGTATATGGAAGAAATCAGAAATTAACCTGCTCATATTATCTGACCACAGTGAAATGAAATTGGAAATAAATGACTAAAGAAATTAGAAAAACTTTCAAAGTACATGGAGATTAAATGACATCCTACTCAGTAGCCAATCAGTTACAGTTGACATTGAAGAAGAAATTCAACAATATCATAATTCAATGAAAATTCAAGCACAACTTATCGTAATTTATGGGATACGATGAAAGCCATTCTCAGAAGGAAATTCCTAATTGTGAATTCACACATTACGAAAACAAAACAGGGAAAAATGAACACCCTAATGCTGCACCTTCAACAACTAGTAAAGGAAGAGAAAATCAAGTAGAGAGCCCATAGAAAGGAAGAAATCAAAAAGATTTCAGCAGAAATTAATTCAATTGAGACAAAGAAAATAATTCAAAGCATTAAAATACAAAAAGCTGGTTCTTTCAAAGATTAAATAAAATCGATAAGCCCCTAGCGAACCTCATCAAAAAGAGGAAAGAAAAAATTTAAATACAAGCAATAAGGAGTGTAAAGGGTGTAATTACTACAGACCCAGTACAAACTCAGAAGACTTTCAATACCTACTTTGAGAATCATTACTCTCACAGAATACAAAACACAGAAGAGTTGAACAGATTACTAGAAAGGTACAAATTACCACTACTGAATTGACAAGATATAAGCACTCTTAATAGCCAAATAACAAATATGAGATGTAATTAAAAACCTACTGGCAAAGAAGAGTCCATGTCTGGATGGATTCACGGCTAAATTCTACAAGAAATTTACAGAGGATGTAGTCCCTACACTCCTCAAACTCTTCCATGAAATTGAAAAAGAAGCAATTCTCCCAAAATCATTTCTGGAGGCAACTATTATACTGATACCAAAACCAGGGAAAGATGCAACTAAGAAAGAAAACTGCAGACCGATCACCTTCATGAACATAGATGACAAAATCCTCAATAAAATCCTAGTAATTAGAATACAGCAAATCATCAAGATGATCATACACCATGACCAGGTAGGATTCATCAAAGGCTGCAAGTATGGTTAATATCCAAAAATCTAAAACTGTAATACACTATAGCAATAGAGCGAAAACAAAAAACAACATGATCATCTCTATTGATGCTGAAAAGGCATTTGAAAAGTCCAAAACTCATTCATGCACAAAGTACTACAGAAAATTGGAATAGATGGACTCTACTTCAATCTGGTAAAAGCCATTTATGAAAACCCAATGGCTAGCATAATCCTAAATAGGGAAAAACTGAAACATTTTACTCTTAGATCTGGTACAAGACAAGGATATCCTCTGCACAACTCCTATTCAATATAGTTCTGGAATCATTAGCTACAGCCTTTAAACAAGAGAAAGAAATAAAAGGAATAAAATGGGTAAAGAAGAAGTTAAATTCTTTATTTGCAGATGACATGATACTTTACTTGGAAGACCCAAAAAACTCCACCAAGAAACTACAACAATACAGAAATTTGACAGCATAGCAGGCTATAAAGTCAATAGCCAAATGTCAATAGCGTTCTTCTAAACAGACAACAAAGACAATGAGAGGGAAATTATGGAAAAATGCATTTTACAATAGCACTGAAGAAAATAAAATACCTTGGAATTAATCTAACTAAAAAAACCAATGGTCATTTCAAGGAAAATTACAGTACTCAGAAAAAAGGGATCGTAGAGGACTTCAGAAAATGAAAAGATATTCCATGCCCCTGGAAAGGAAGAACAAACATTGTGAAGATAGCCATACTCCCAAAATTGCTGTACAGATTTAATGTAATCCCTATCAGATTACCACCAACATACCACACAGAACCAGAGAAATAATTCCAAAAATTTATCTGTAACCTGAAAAGACCTAGCATAGCAAAGGCAATTCTGGGCAATAAAGACAAGGCAGGAGGCATTACAATTCCTGACTTGAAATTATACTACTAGGCTACTGTGATTAAATCAGCATGGTAATGGCAACAAAATAGACCTGAGGATCCATGGAATAGATTATCAGATTCTGAAGCCCCTATGAACACACTCAAAAAACTTATCTTTGACAAGGGGACCGAACATTTTCAGGGAAGAAACATAGCCTCTTTAACAAATGGTAATGGAAAAACTGGCTCCCCTCATGCTGAAAACTAAAACTTGACCCAGGTCTATCACCATGCACTAAACTAAAGTCAAAATGGATTAAAGATGAAAATATTACAGCAGAGACACTAAATCTCCTTGAAGATTATGTAGGAGGAACTCTTGAAGACATAGGGGTAGGCAAAGACTTCAAGAACAGAAATCAGATCGCACGGGAAACACTTGAAAGTATTAAAAATAGGGAACTTCTTTTACTGAGAAGTTTTTTCATGTCAAAATAAATTACCAACAAAGTGAAAAGGCAACCCTCAAATTTGGAAAAAATCATGACAAATAAGTACTCAGACAAAGGTCTTCTTTCTAGAATTCATAAAGAACTAAAAAATACTAGGGCCCAAAATTTAAAGACCCAATCCAGAAATGGGCATCAGAGATGAACACACACTTCTCAGCAGATGAAAGTACAGAAGCGAATAAATATAAGAAAAAATGCTACACATCACTAGCCATCCTCAAAATGTAAATCAATAACACTGACATTTCATCTCACCCCAGAAAGAATAGTTATCATAAAGAAATCACCCAACAACAAATGTTGTAGAGGCTGTAGGGATAAAGGAACCCTTCTCCACTGCTGATGGGTATGTAGACTGGTGCAACCATTATGGACATCAGTGTGGAGATTCCTTAGATAAGTTAGACTGGACATCCATTTTTAACCAGCTACTCCTCTACTGGGAATTTTCCCAGAGGATCTGAAAACATCATATCATAGGAATATATGTGTGCCTATGTTTATATCAGCACAATTTGTGATAGCCATTTTTTGGAAATAACAAAAATGCCCATCACCTGCGGAATGGTTGAAAAAGATGTATTTTTACACAGTGGAGTATTACTCAGCTATAAAGAATGATAAACTCGGAGCCTTTATATTGAAGTTGTTGCCACTTGAAGATATTATTCTAAGTGAAATAAACCAGACACACATGTGTGAATATCATAGAGTTTCCCTAGTATAAGAACTCGAAAGAAGAAATACAAATAGAAAGTATAATATAATAAATGGAAAGCAGGATCTTGAGGACTAACCAATCTAGAGAGGGAAAGGAGAAGAGCTAGGAAACATGACAATAATAAGCCATACATTTATATGTAGAAGATGGGCATGTCAATGATCCTGTGAATCTCCAGAAGATTTTGGATCTAGCAGTTAATTGGAAAGATTCTAGCCCTGACTAACAATATATACTGATACCTGTGAGCTAAGCAACTGCACTGAAAATGGTAATCTGTAATAGTAATTTCATGCTTGGAGTGCCTGTCATTCTGGTCTTCTGAATATGGGCTGTTTGTCATGACATTGCAGTTGCTGTATTGCTGTCTCTCGGGTAGATGGTTGTTCAAAAAGAAGGGGGCGGTGAATGAAGGCAAGAGATATGAAAAGGAATATTGTGGGACTGTCCTGCTTCAAGGTAGTATATGGTTAGAATTTGGGACTTATGTGTAAACATAGGAAGTATACTATTCTTTATGCCTATTTTTTAAAATATATTCTAATTCACAAATGTTTTTTCATCATATTCTATAGGGAATTAAAGGTCAATATATCCATACATGAAGAAAAATACCTGTTCCATGTTTTGCCTAAAAAATACCTGTTCCATGTTATGCCTAAGACATTTGATATTCAGACAGATAATGAGGTTAAACTTAAGAGCACAGGTTTTATGGTAATAACAATAAGCTTTTCTTCTGGATGGTTAACAACCTAAGTTTGCAGACGGAATTTGAGAAAAAAGAGGGCTGCAAGGAAAGTCAACAGTATGGCCCTAGACTTCCAAGGTCCAGTAAGACTCAGGACATATGAGAACTTGTACTGTAATGAAATGTAACTCAGTATTGTCACACATTTTCTGATCAAGCAGATTATGAGGCCAAAGAGGAAAGTGATCGATGATGTAGAGTGTGCCTAAGGAGAGTCACATGGAGAGAAAACTTTCTCTCACGCTTTCACAGAGAGCACATTGGTCCAGCAATGGCCATGACACATCCACATTTGTGACCCTGACAAAGAATCTACAATCTGAGGTACAGGATCTCAGGATAAATCCTGAGATGATTTCACTGACCTTATCAGACCCAAGAGCTACAACTCTTGTGGCGTAGTTCCTTCTTTGACTTGGTCTTAAATATCCTGCAGAAAAGTATAAAAATGTGGTATAAGAAGTAAAACCATGTTGTTATGTTGAGCTGTAGGGGATCTAGGTCAACGATTTCTGACATTGCCAGTGAAGCAGAAGACACAATACTATTATGAACTACTGAACTCTTTTAGAATATTTTGGTGAGTTTACACAACTATAATATTTAAATGCTGATACTTAACCAAAAAAGGGCATACAGATGAATGTCTATTTTGTATCTGTGTAATCAAAGTTGTTAATATAGATATATAGTTACATTCTCTTAAAGAATACAGGAATTTTTTCTAATGGTGTTTGTAAATAGGATATGAAGTCCGCATCTTGTACAGCAATTAACCACTAGGAAGAATGTATGCAATGTGTTGATTATGGAAACTGTCCTAAAATATCGTTTAAAACTGTCTTATGGCTACTTGTTTCTCAATAAAGTTATGGAAAAAATTATCACAACGGAATCAACAAGATTTAACCACTGTCAATAGCAAAATAATAGGCAATGTAATATGAGATGTAAATAAAAACCTACCGACAAAGAAAAGTCCAGGTCCGGATGGATTCATAGCTGAATTCTACAAGAAATTTACAGAAGATGTAGTCCCTATACTCCTTAAACTCTTCCATGAAATTGAAAAGGATGCAGTCCTCCCAAAACCATTCATGGAGGTAAGTATTATACTTATACCAAAACCAGGGAATGATACAACTAAGAAAGAGAACTACAGGCCGAACTCCCTCACGAACATAGAGGCCACAATCCTCAATAAAATCCTAGCAAATAGAATACAGAAAATCATCAAGAATTTCATACACCATGACCAGGTAGGATTCATACCTGGGATACAAGGATGGTTCAATATTCAAAAATCTATAAATGTAATATACTATATCAATAGAGCAAAAACTAAAACCACAAGATCATCTCTATTGATGCAGAAAAGGCTTTTGACAAAGTCCAACACTCATTCATGTACAAAGTACTACAGAAAATTGGAATAGATGGCCTCTACTTGAAACCGGTAAAAGCCATTTATGAACACCCAATGGCTAGCATAATTCTAAATGTGGAAAAACTGAAATATTTTACTCTTAGATCTGGTACAAGACAAGGATGTCCTCTATCACCACTCTATTCAATATAGTTCTGGAATCATTAGCTAGAGCCATTAGACAAGAGAAAGAAATAAAAGGAATAAGAATAGTTAAAGAAGTTAAATACTTATTATTTGCAGATGACATGATACTTTATTTGAAAGACCCAAAAAATTCCACCAAGAAGCTATTAGGATTAACACAGAAATACAGTCGCACAGCAAGATGCAAAGTCAATAGCATTCCTCTACACAGACAACAAACACACTGAAAGGGAAATTATAGAAACAATACATTTGACAGTGGCACTGAAGTAAATGAAATCCCTTGGAATTAATCTAATTAAGATGTCAAAGATCTTTTCAAGGAAAATTACAGTACTCTTAAATAAGGGATTGTAGAGGATTTCAGAAAATGGAAAGATGTTCCATGCTCCTGGATAGGAGGAAGCAACTTTGTGTAGATGGTCATACTCCCAAAATTACTATACACATTTCATGCAATTCCCATCATCATACTACCAACACACAACACAGAGATAGAGAAATCATTCCTAAAATTTATTTTGAATCAGAAAATAACTAGAATAGCAAAAGCGATTGAGTGCAATACAGACAAGGCATTAGGTATTACAATTCCAGACTTGAAATTATGCTACAAGCCTACTGTGAAAAATTTAGCATTGTACTGGCAACAAAATAGACCTGAGGATCAGTGGAATAGATTAGAAAATGCTGAATCCCCTTCAAACATAGTCAGCCACCTTGTCTTTGACAAAGGGTCCAAACATACTCACTGGAAGAAACATGGCTTCTCTAACATATGGTGCTGGAAAAAATTGACTCTCTACATGCCAGAAACTAAAACTTGACACAGGACTATCACCATGCACTAAGCTAAAGTCAAAATGGATTAAAGATCTAAACATTAAAACAGAGACAGTAAATGTCCTGGAACAGAAAGCAAGAGGTACTCTTGAATACATAGGGTTAGACAAAGAATTCATGAACAAAAATCAATTCGCATGGGAAAAACTTTAAAGAATTAACAACTGGCACCTGCTCTTACTGAGAAGCTTTTTCACATCAAAAGAAATTACCAACAAAGTGAAAAGACAACCCTCAAAGTTAAAAAAAAATCACTACAGATAAGTACTCTGACAAAAGTCTGCTCTCTTGAATTTATAAAGAACTAAAAATCACTAGGGCCCCAAAATTTAAAGAACCAGTCCATAAATGAGCATTAGCGATGAGCACACACTTCTCAGAGGATGAAATTACAGAAGTGAATAAATATATGTAGAAATACTCCACATCACTAGCCATCCATTAAATGCAAATTGAAACAACATTGAGATATCATCTCACCCCAGAAAGAATGGCTATTATAATCAAATCAATAAACAACAAATGTTGGAGAGGCTGTGGGGAAAAGGGAACATTTCTCCACTGTTGGTGGGAATGTAGACTGGTGCAACCATTATGGAAATCAGTATGGAAGCTCCTTTGAAAACTTGGACTGGGAATCCATTTTAATCCAGCTCTTCCTCTTCTGGGAATTTTCCCAGAGGATCTGAAAGCATCATACCATAGTGATGTATGTGTGCCTATGATTACAGCAGCACAATTTGTGATAGCCAAGTCTTGGAAACAACCAAGATGCCCATCACCTGAGGAATGGATGAAAAAGATGTGATATTTTTATACAATGGAGTATTCCTAAGCTATAAAGAATGATAAACTCGAATCCTTTATAATTGAGGTGAATGCCACTTGAATACATACTTATAAGTGCAATAAACCAAACACAAATGTGTAAATATTATATAGAGTCCCTAGTATATGAACTCAAAAGAATAAATACAAATAGAAAGGTATAGTACAAATAAAAGGAAAGCAAGAACTTGAGAACTAGACAGTGAAGAGAGAGAAAGGAGAAGAGCTAGGAAACATGACGGGCAATCCATACTGTTATATGTAGAAGTTTGGTAAGGCAAAGATACTGAGAATCTTTAGAAGTTTTTTGAATCTTGCAGTTAATTGGAATGATTCTCACCCTGACTAGCTATATATACTGACACCTGTGAACCAAGCAACTGCACTGAATATGGCAATTTATAATAGAAGGTTCATGCTTGGAGTGCCTGTCATCCTGTTATTCTGAATACGGGCTGCCTGTCATGACATGCCAGCTGCTGCCATGCTGTCACTTCAGTTGATGATTGATCAAAAAATCAGGGGTGGTGAATGAAGGCAGGAGACAGGAAAAGAAATATTACGTGTCTGACCTGCTACAAGGTTGTATATAGTTAGATTTCTGGACTTATGTTTAAACATAAGAATTATATAATTCTTTGTGTATATTTTAAAAAATATATTTTAATTCTTTAAATGTTCTTTCATTATATTCTGTAGGGACTTAAATTTAAACACATCAATACTTGATGAAAAATACCTGTTCCATGTTATGCCTAAGATGTTTGATATTCAGACAGATAGTGAGGTTAAGCTTAATAGCCTAGGTGGTATGGTAATAACAATAAGCTTCTCTCCTGGAGGGTTAACAACATAAGTTTGCAGACCAAAATTAGAGAAAATGAGGGCCGCAAGGAAAGCCATCATTTTGGCCCAATCTTCCAAGTTCAATTAAGACTCAGGACATATGAGAACTTGTACTGTAATATCATGTAACTCAGTAGTGTCCCAAATTTTCTCATCAAGGAGATTTTGGGGCCAAGAAGGAAAGTGATGGATGATGTAGAATGTGCCTAAGGAGAGTCACATGGAGAGAAATCATTCTCCCAGTCTTTCACGGGGTGCACATTCGCCAAGCAATGGCCATGCCTCATCCATATGGCTGACACTGACACAGGATCTACAATCTGAGGTACAGGACCTCAGGATAAATCCTGAGGGGATTTCAATGACCTTATCAGACCCAAAGGCTACATCTCTTCTTTCATAGGTCTTGCTTTATCTCGGTCTTAAACATCCAGCAGAAAAGTATGAAAACGAAATATAGGAAGTAAAGCCTTTCTGTTTTGTTGAACTGTATAGGACTCAGGTCTACAATTTCTGACACTGCCAGTCAAGAGGAAGACCCAATACTATTATGGACTACTGAACTCTTTAGTATATTATGCTGTGTTCACACACCTATAATATTCAAATTTTGCAACTAAACAAAAAAGGTGATATATAAATGAATCTCCATTTTGTATCTGTGCATTTAAAATAGTTACGGTAGATATGCAGTTACAGTCGCTTAATGAATATAGGGATTTGTTTTAATAGTGTTTGTAAATAGTATATCATGTCTGATTCTTGTACAGCAAATAACCACTAAGAAGATAGTATGCAATATTTTAATTATTGAAACTGTCATACCAATTTGATTTGAAACTGTCTCATTCTTTTTGTCAATAAAATTATGGAAAGAAAAGAAAAGAGTATTAAAGGATTTATTTTAAAGATAAGTAAATTCTCTAGGTCCCTTATGCTGACAGCTTCCATCCTCAGCCTTCCTCAATGAATATTCTTTAAAATTTGATTTTTAATGTTTCTTGGGCCTTCTGGTGTATCAAAGCTCGGATAAAACCGCATGTGCATATTTCCTGGCTTTTGTTCCCTGGACAGTCACAGATCTTCCTTTATTGTACATTAATCAGAACTTTCTGGAAATTTATGTGAGGTCATACTTTTATACTTTTCAAACAGAGAAATGTCTGTCTTCTTTAACAAGCATAATGATTTTTAGATTATCCACATTGTTTAATATGAGATAGTCCACTGATAGTAGTTCATGCCACCTTATTGCCAAGTAGTATTTCATCATATGGATATTATAGTCAATTTATCTGTTGATTAACTTTTATCTTTTTTTCCATTTGGAAGTATTTTACATTAAAGCAACTATGGATATTGTGATACAAGTCTTGGTGTGTATGTGTTGAACAAATATCTAATAATAAAATGGTTGGTATATAATTAACTATTTAAGAAACAGGAAATGTGTTTTGAAAAACAGTTGCATTAATTTATGTGATATTCAGTTATTCCTTATTTTTATCAATAGTTTTTAGTTTGATATTTTTTTTCATTTATGTATTTGGTAAAGGTTTCACTACAGAGTTCAGACTAGTGGTGATCCTCCTGTTTTTAACCTCCCCAGCACTGGGATTACAGAGGTGCACCACCACTCTTGGACTTGTTTAATGGTTCAGCGCGCCCTGGGGGTTGGAAGAGCACAGCATGCAGACCAGGGATAGAACCATGGTTCCTACACTTGCCAAAACAGGCGCTTTGCCCACTGAGATATCTTACTGGCTCTAATTTGATAATTTTATTTTATGTTATTTATTTTTGTGGTACCAGGTATTGAACACAGGACCTTGTGCTAGTCAGGCAAACACTTATTCTACTGAATTATCTGCTTGGCCCCTACTATCTTCTTAGCCCCCTAAATTGATCATTTTAATGGGTGATGTTTACCTGGTTTTGTTTTTGTTTTTGATTTGTTATGGTTTTAAATTGAGGGGCTGGGGAGATATCTCAGTTAAATAAGCTCTTCCCTGGCAAGCACAGGTTCGTGAGTTCAATCCCTGGGCCGGCAAAAAAAAAAAAATTGAATTTATCTGATAACTAATGACATTGAACATTTTGAAAACATTTATTAACCATTCATATATTTTCTTTTGTAAAATGTCCATTTGTTCATTTTTTATTTGCTTATGTGTCTTCTTAACATTAGATTGTAGAGTCCCCTATATATTCTGGATAAAAGCTTTTTTTTCTGTTTCTGTGTTGCAAATTTTTTTTCCAGGTTGTCTTTCTTTGTCCTTTTCTTGGTATGTTTATATAGTAATATTTTAAAAATACATTTTGTAAGATCCGGTGACATGGCTCAGTAGAAAAAGCACTTGCCTGGCAAGCACAAGGGTCTGAGTTCAATCCCCAGTTTCCACAAAAATAAATAAATAAATAAATAAATAAATATAAAAATACATTTTGTATTTTTTTAATTTATGGTTTGTTTTTGTGTTTTTTTCAAAAGAAATCTTTACCTATATTAAGGTCTCCAAGATTTTTTTCCTGTTTTCTTTTGAATAATTTTTATTTTTGTCATATGACTTAAATTCCAGTGATACATATAATACAAGATAAAATGTCCACTTATTTCCCTATGATGTACAACTGAATCATTAGTAGTTTTTGAAAATGTTCACTAATGAACTGTGTTTGCACCTTCATCAAAATTGATTAGTAATGTGTGTGGGTGTATTTGTTGTCAGACTATTTTGTTCCTTTAACTTATATAACTTCATTTCAACATTGCCACACTGTATCAATATAGATTTATTATTGCTAGTAGTAGTAGTAGTAGTAGTAGTAGTAGTAGTAGTAGTAGT
This sequence comes from Octodon degus, assembly GCF_000260255.1. NCBI lineage: Eukaryota > Metazoa > Chordata > Mammalia > Rodentia > Octodontidae > Octodon > Octodon degus. The sequence continues at coordinate 2,885,639 of NW_004524693.1, forward strand.
AGTATGAATTATAAGTCCTTTTTGTTTTTCTGTTCAAGTTTCTTTATTCTAGTGTAGTAAAGAACAGAGATCTATAACAAAAGACAAATCAATGAGAGAAAAAGTTTATTATCACGTAATTTCATTGCTACATGTGAAATACTCAAAAAATGAGTAATTATCAAAGAGCTAGCTTTGAGTTCCACCTTATCCTTAGCAAAAAGCATCATTAACAAAAGGCAGATTTTTAGAAAACTGACAGGAGAAAAGAAAATGTTGACTCTTTAAAAAAAAAAGTAAGGAGGTAGCATTAAACTGGATGGAATTCAGCAAATGTACAATGCTTTTATCTGGAAAGGAATGCTTTTTCCCACACTCTGAGTTTTATAATTTATTCTACAAAATAAACTGACAAACAGGAGATTAATTTACGTTAAGGTATTTAACTTTATTGCATATACTGGGTCCTTACACAAAACAGTGGTAAATACATACCCACAAGCAGAGTAAAATCAAGAAATTTATACACTCTCTTTACAAGGGAGAATAAACTATTTGTGTAAAAAGTGAATGGCTGTATCTCCAGAGTTCTGTAATGCAATTTATTTTTCCTTAGTTTATTAGATTCACAGGGAGGAGACAATTGCATTCCTTTCAGAGGACCTGTCTTTGGCAGAAAAGGCAAGTTCAGAGGAAGGTTTCACTTGCATGGACTGCTTCCTAGGTGCCCTCAGTTAGGATCACCAGCATAGCAAACTGGTCTATTTTGATGTGGCATTTTCTGAGCTTGTTCAGTTTATAATGCATTTAATTTTTGCATATATTGCTCCTACTACCTGAAAATTTTTCCATTTTTCTTCAACTGATTAATTCTTACTTAAGTGATTTTCTTTATATGATATCAAAATGAGTGTGTTCTATAACATGTAGACTCTTATAATGATGTTAAACCAATATATGCATAAATTCACACCTAAATTTTTTAAGTTTGAATTATTAAATTATTCAGTGAACAGGCATGTTGCTCTAACTGAGCTTAATCAAACATAATGGTCCAACTGAGAGAACATAAAAAATAAAGATTGAAAATTAGTGAACAGAGACATAGTGGTCTGTGAGAAACTGTAAGGTATTTTGAAAACTAAAACCTAACAAAGAAACGACTACTCATACAAAATTGTGGATAAGTGTAAAAGTATTTTTAGAGGAACCAGCTATAGATAAAAGAGTAGGTATTACGTGATTATATTTTTGTCAAGTTTCTACATAGATAAATCATATCTATTGTGGAAAACACTAAATATACATGAATTAAGTTTATATTGAGACAGGGAGATGGCTCAGTGGAATAAGCGCTTCCCTGGCAAGTGCAAGAGTCTGAGTTCAATCCCTAGTTCCACCAAAAAGAAAAAAAAAAGAAGTTTGTATTGAGAATAATTGATCCAAAGGAGGTATTTATTTAAAAGTATAGATGCATACTAAATAGAAACAAAAGTTACCTAAAACTGCAAAATATAACAAGCATAATAGTGAGCAAAGGTAACCAGGCACATAATCATAAATATAGAACTTAATGATTCCATTTATCTAGATTTTAGAAGTAGACAAAACTAAGCTATAATGCTCAGCAATATGTAACTTAAGTGCAAAAAGAAACACATAGTATCATGATTTTTATAAAAATTAACCTTGGAGCTATCTTTAAGGTGGAAAGAAAAGAGGTTATGACTACAATGGGATTGAGAATTTTGACAATGGTTTATTTTTTATTTTGATGTGGCTATATGAGTGTTAACTTTATAATTACTAATGAGAAAACACTGGTTCAATCAACAATTGGGCCTTTGATACAAGTAAGCTTCACTAAAACATGGACAATTTGTTATGAACAATGAATACTTTGAAAATATGTAAATTAAGGAATGCACTTACACCTATTCTGTGTTCAACATTCAGTTAGTAGCTGCTGCTGGAGTGATATGTTGAAACTACTGAGAATCTCATTTCAAAAAAATAGCCACTACCAAACTTATTTTTATTGAAGTATATTTAGCTTTCTCAGAAACTGCTGAGCTTTTCCCAAAACAGTTATATCATTTGTTCTACATCTTTGCCACAAGTTTTCCTTCATTACTAACAGGTGTGAATGTGTGGTGAATTGTCACAATTACTAATGGTGATGATCATCTTTTTGTTTGCTTTTTTACTATTTGTAAATCCACTATGGTGAAATGTCTTGTCAACAAAAATATTATTTAATCGGGAAAGGACAAGATGTATTTGATATATCATGGAAATCTCCTTTTCTATGTTTTTAAAACTACTCTTCAGTACTGGGATATTCTCCAACCATTTTGTGTGAAGCTATCTTACCAGTAATGTTTGGACTTGATTCAGCAGAAACCTATCCAATGATTGAGCTGAGTAAATCAGCCAAGTCTGAAGCAGCTAGACCAATTGTTTATGGTTGTTGAATTTGGAAGGTACTAAATACACTATTTTAGGCATGTTATTAAAGTTCTTATATAAATAGAGTCAACATAAAGGGAGGGAAATTATGATCTTAGAGAAAGGGACTGTTTTGGAAAGTCTCTCCTGAAATTTATATTTTCTTTCTATCATTGATTTTCTGTAAAATAATTCCATATTCTTTGCATAATTTTCTCTTTTGATTAAGGGCTGCATCATTGCCTTTACCTCAACTTTTGTTTCTGTTCCTTGAAACCAAATGATCCCTAACTAAAGTAATGACCAAAAAAGTTGCTTTGAATGACTCAAAAGCAAAATAGATAACAGATAAAATTCAAAAAGTTTGCAAAATTTATATATCATGGGTTAAGTTATACAAAAATTAATCAAGGATTTTGAGGGTTTCCAGGCTCACTTTCTCTGGGCCTTTTCCTGTGCAGTATCTTCAGAGCTCCATGGTCTTCCTGCACTATTCCACAGCTGGTTCCATCTTCTGACATTTGAAACAAAGACAGCAGTCTAAAACCTGGACAATCATATAGTAGGTACCCTGAGCTCTCATATTGCTGCAGAGATATACTTAAGCTATTGAGAATCTCATTTGAGAAAAAAGCCATGACCAAACTTCTTTATTTCTATTGATAAAATATATATTTAACTTTCTCAGACCCGGCTAAATCAGAACGAATCAAGGTTCTTGGTACTTCTTGATGACTGGTTAAGTCAACAAAATCCTTGTTTGGATAAATTTAAGTGTGGGTGAGATTAGGAGAGAAAGCTAGTCAGACTCTGCAGCAGCAATATAATTAGAAGTAGGGAAGAGTTGGGCTACTGGTATGTTAAGTCTATATACAACAGAGACTTTTGTGTCTGAATGTACTTTTGGACTTTGTCATGAATGCCACTGCAGAAGTAGATAGCCACATTTCTCCATTACTTATTCATGAGACCTATAAACACCATCAGGAAGGTAACATATTTATATCTATTATGTGAGGTGGACTCCTTTTATAATTTTAAAAATATCTTATTTAGTGGCCAGGGACATGGCTCAGTAGAATAAGTGCTTGCCTGGCAAGTGCAAGGGCCTGAGTTCAATCCCTGATTCTGCGGGAAAAAAACCCCAAAATATTTATTTATTTATTTATTTATTTATTTATTTATTTATTTATTTTTGCAGTACCAAAAGTTGAACTCAGGACCTTCCACTTGCCAGGCAAGTGCTTAGTCTACTGAGCTATCTCCTTGGCCTTTATGTATTTAGGAACAGGGTCTTGTTTTGCAACTCAGGCTTATAGTGATACTCCTGTCTCAGCCTCCCCAGCATTGGGATTATAAGTGTGTGCCATCACACCCCATTTTGGCCAATTAGGCCTACCCAGCGTTCTGGGGTCAATATGGTATGCTATGTCAGGGATTGAACTGGGGTCTTTGCACTTGCCAGGCAGGTCTTAGACCACCATGCTATCTCCTCAGCTCTCAGTTGGACTATCTCTATGCATCCATAAACATCTAAAAGAATAGTTGGTTTAGTAAAGAATATGAAATACTATAAAGTACAAAACTTGCACTTAATAACAAAATGTAAACTGCATACACTCGTATCTGTTTATGTGGGAAAAGGATTGAATATTGAAGTAACTCTAAGCTTATGTAAAATAGCAGTGGGATATGGCATGCAGAAAAAAAAGGCCAAGCATGTTGATGTACACTGATAATTCCAGCAACTCTGGAGACTGAACCAATAGGACTACAAATTTAAGCCCAGGTTGATAAAATTAGAAAGATTCTGTCTCAAAACAGGAAGAGTGGCATGGGTGAGAACTATCTTAATTGTGGAGCTCTTGCATAGTTGACTAAGTCAAGGACAGTTCAAGTCCCCAGCATGAGAACAAAAAAATGAGGAAGGATGAGGGGGAGGAGGAGGAGGAGGAGGAGGAGGAGAA
>NW_004524693.1:2890132-2897093 GCF_000260255.1 Octodon degus
GAGGAGGAAGAGGGGGAGGAGGAGGAGGAGGAGGAGGAGCAGGAAGAGAAAATAACTGTAGTTTGTGATTCTGCATCAAAAGAAAGGTAACATAAAACCAGGAAGGTGATATACTTCTTTCAGTAGACAGTTTGAGTTAAAAGCATATTTTCAGTTATGAGGTATATACTTTAAGGACATTTTTGGCAGTGTCATATTCAGAGGAGAATAGGAAGCCTGTCAGTAAGAAAGGGCTGAGAATGGATAAGAATTAGTCCAGAATATTTGTAGAGTCCTGAAACTTTGGTATAAATCAATATTACTCTAGGAATGAATTTTCTCTCTTAGATGCTGAACACCTTGAGGGCAATAACTTGGCTTTTACTTTTTGAAAAATTCAAATTAGGAATGTGCTCTCCACAAAATTACCATTTAACATGGTCTTTAGTGTGTGTATATTCCTATCTCCTTTGACAAACAAACATAACTTTTAAAATGTCAAAGAATAGCAAATACTGATACCTGTTATTTTGAAAGAGTGGATTATTTCTGTCATGTTTGCTTTGAGAGCTGCTTACTATTCTAGCTTCTTCTTCAAAGGGATTCACTAAGACCCTGCTGCCCAATCAATGGAGTGCTTTTTCCATAAAATGTAGCATCAGATGTTCTACTGGCAGGAGCAAGAGGCCTGGACTTGTCTTTTTCAAAAAAGCTAGTGGAAAATAATACACTGGTAAGATTTATGTTAAACAGGCTGCCATTGAAAGCTAGTAAATGACATATTTCTTTTTAATATTTCCACAAAAGGGTTATGATTGTGGGAAACCAAGCTCTGGAATCAGTACAGGGCCAGCAGAGAAGATCCTGAGTTTAGTCTCAGCACTGACTCCAAATTGAAGGCATAATCTCACAGAAATAATTTCTCTAAGCCTCAGTTTATTTTGCTGTTACTCAGTGGCCCTCTCCCACCTGACCTCCTGCACTGAGAGATTTCTCAGTACCATTTATTAGCAAGTATAACTACAGAGAAAATTTTCTCATTAAGGAGAGGAAAATCCCTTTTTGTACTCAAAGGCCCCATCCACTCTTTGTTTCCTTAGCAGCATTAATTTTTCTCTTCTTGTTTATTATTATACATCATGCTGCAATATATTACACTATACATAAATTGGACACATGATTAGGCTCAGATTAAAGCTAAAGGAATGCTTGCCACCAAACTGTGTGTCACCAACGTTTAAAAGCTTACTCTTATGTGTAATGCTCACCAATCTTATATTCAGAAGTTTTTGTTGGCCAATTACAATACCCTCTTGGTGCTCCCTTTAGCAGCACATATTGAATACCTTCCTGTTTGAATACAAATCTTGAATCCTGGATGAACCATAAACCAGCTGTACAAAATTTGAAAAATCACTTCACTTTTCTGGTTCTCACTTTCCTCCTCTACCTGGTATGGGGTTAGGCAAACTTTCACAACTATGTAATGTGCCTTGGTACCTTGATAAGCCTTCCTCAAGCACTATTTTCATTTCTTCTCTAGTACTGTTCCCATCATTGAGCCATAGGCCAGATAAAACAGTATAGAATTAAACATACAGTATTTCACAGTGTTTGTAGCATGTTTATTTGGATCGTATTTTCTGGAACTATTCCTATTCACTGTTCCAAGGTCAGTTCCACTATCTCTATCTCCTCTTGATATGCATTCCTTGCCATTTCATGCCTCTTGTTACAGTTCAGAAGTAAATGCCTCCCCAATGCCACATGTGTTTAGAAAAACTGATCCACAGGTTAGTTTACACTTAGAAGACAGGACATACTTAGAGCCAGGTTACTGGCAATATGATCTAGAAGGGTGTATTCTTGCCTTCTTCAGCTCCTCCTCCATCTTTTTGGTTCCTTCCTGCCATGGGTAGAACACTTTTTCCTCAATCACACTCCTTTACTCTCCTGTTTCTACCTTGAAACTGTGAGGGAAATAAAACCCCTCTCCTCGTTTTTGTGTGAGTGTTGGGTGTTTTGTGTCCCAGCAATGGGAAAGTGACTAGCAGACCTCCCTTAAGCTGTTTTCACCTACAAAGAGACCCTTCTGAACTTCAATACACAATCACATTTTTAAAAGCCATATGGTGAATTTCGATTTGTCTGTTAGGATGTTTAGGGACATTTGAAAACCTGAAACAATAACAAAAAAAAGTCCCAGAACCCATCTACAAATACCTACTATCACCCCCATGGGGAAGAGGAAAGTGTTCTTCCAGGAGTTAATGCTGCTCATTCATTGTACCTTACAAGGCAGCTGTGAGCTTTGCTATTTTTTTCAGTTAATAAAAGTAAAGATTTTAGTAGCTTCCTTTGGTTTATGAAGAATTATTATTTACATGAAAGGATCTTCTCTTCAATCAGCCGAGAAACTACTTTTTTTGACAGTGATTGTGAACCTGCACAATAATTAGACTTATCTTTTTACCTTGCCACATCAATGTCCCTTGAACTGTGCATCTGTATAGCCTATTCTGGTGGCCTTCACTGTCAGCAGCCAGTGATTACTGAAACAGTCATTGCAGTAAGAGACTCTGCCTCAGTTTTGCAAGAACTCAGTAATAAGTTCTTTCTTACATGGTGACAAATCTGATTCAGGGTAAGATAAACTGACAATGAAAACATATTTAACCCCAAGGGAAACAGCAATTACTTCTTTGTCCTGTTTCCTTGCATATGTTCTGACAGGACAATAACAAGAACAGTGGGTGCTTAGCTTCTATTTTGATGAAGCATTCAAATATAAAAAGAAATTCTCATGTTGAATAAAACTTGCATAGAAAGTGGCAGGAGGTCTCTTCAGCCTACTTTAAATATGAGATCTGTACATGCAGGTGTTCTCATTTTCTTAATGAGAGCAAGGTGTGCATTTTGAGTTCTATCTTCATTTGTGGCTTTGGATTGTTTTTGAACCATATACTTGCTCTGACACCAGTGTCATTCTTTAATTTGATGAACTTATGAGATCTCAGCATTTATTTGGGCAATGGAAGAAAACAGAGTGACAATTAGTCAGATGAAAAATGACTTTGATTATATTGACTAATTGATTCATCTATATATTTACCAAATTCAGATTAAGTACTTAATATGTGCCACTCAGCATACTAAGTGTTAAAACATGAAGTTGAGTGACATAATTCATGAAAGAGCCACTTCATAAGGAGGACACAAATATGTAGTATGTTTACTATACAGTTCGCTAGGATGTATACAACAAAAAAATCACAGTATATACAATGAGATTTTAGAAGGAGCATTATCAAAATTGCCTGAGTAAGGTGGGGGACTAGATGAATTTAACACTAGAACAGAATGTGCAGAGGCAGGGAGCCCCAACAAAAAATATGAAATTTCATCTAGTTTTCTATTCTCTTAATATCACACAAAACATATTTTCCCCAGATAAGAAAAATTAAAAATATGTATAGTCTGTCAGCCATTTGGAGTGACTGTGGCATGGTTTTTGGTTTTATAAAATTAGGTTCAGTCCAAATGAAATCCAACTGCAGAAGAAGAATTTTAATGATTTTCAGAATTAAGTTAACTCTGGCTATTAAATTTTATTTTCCCTGGGTGTACTGGCACAGCCATACCTGTCAAAATTAAAACACGTGGATAAAACTGTTCAAGATTTGTTTTAAAGAATTATAGTTTTAGGGGCTGGGGACACAGCACAGCAGAATAAGTGCTTGGCTGGCAAGGACAAGGGCCTGAGTTCAATCCCTAGTTCTGCAAAAACAAAAACCAAAAAAGAAAAGAAAAACAATTATAGTTTTACAAGTTGAGCTATATCCGTACTTCACTTCCATTTTTCTATATATTGCTTTCTCTGGCTATAAGGCAGAAACAGGTTGAGGGTCATTCTTGGTGAGGAAGGATACACCCAACATGGTATCATCATCACTAGACACAAAACCAATCAGAAAAATGCTATTTTGGACCAATCAGAATCTGGTGTTGTTTACATAACCAATCAGAAGATACATTTTTGAATCCTACATTTGCTTGTAGGCACAACCATTCAAAAACTATTTCTCATCCTTTATTTACAAGTGACAGGTAACTAAATGAAGGGTTTTTTTTTTTTTTTTTTGAAATGGCACAACAAGTGAGTATTTGATGGGATGATTTCCCAATGTCTTATTTGCATGAGAAAGAGATATATCTGGAATTTCAGATACAAAAGATCTCTTTCCTTTATCCACAGGCCAATAATAGCCTTATCAGTAGCCCATTTTTAATCTGAAGAACAAACTTCTATCATATCTTCAATAAATATACAATTTTTCTGCCTTTTCTGTGTATCTTGTCCAATACTTTGACACACCAAGAGACTGAAAAGAAGCCCATGAGACATTCTATCCAGCACAGCTTTATTATATATACATTATCCTGCTGGCATGCTGAAGTGGAGGTTTTTGAACCATCTTTGGAAAAGAATTTTGAAATTACATCAAGTTCGGCTATAAACTTTAAACCATTCTATTTGGGCATCTACTCAAGGAACTTCTGCCCTTTTCTTCATGGGCATGATTATTACCCAAAGCAATTGTTAGCTATATTGCTCACTGTAATTTCTGTTTTTTCACTTACAATTTCTCCAAAGTGGAATAAGTAAAATGTGTTTGGAACTGTTTAACATAAGGGAGTAAATAAGCCTCTTTGTTCCACCCAACATTTTATAGAGTGGCATCAAAACTTGTATTTTAACGCTATCCTTGTCTTCCTTATTTGTATCTACCTTTTTTGTGGTACTACAGGAGATTTAGTGTAAAGCCATTGAGCTACATTTCTCTTTTGTTTTTACTACTTTATTTTGAGATGGTCTGACTAAGTTACTACAGTGCATAGGCTGGCATAGAACTTGCTATCCTCCTGCCTTAGCCTCCCAGAGTGTAGCTGTTATAAGAATGAGCCACTAAGCTTTCATTGATCTGTTTCTAATTATTATGTAAAAGCTTTCACCATTTCAGAGTTGACTTGGTCTATTTTGCCTTCCCGCATTGTCTTCAGTTGATTCTTTACATCAGATGCTCTTAATTCAGAGATTTCTTTTCTTATTTCAGAGGTTTTTTCTGATCTAATTTTCTCTATTTCTCTGTGCAGTTGTTTCTTTACTTCAGATTCTATTAACTGAGACTTTTCAGCTGTGTGATTCCCAATTTCTTCTGTGCTAATGTCTCCTGCATTTGGTCGGGGGGGGGGGGCCCTCAGGGCCTGAGATTGCATTCTGCTTCTTCTCTTTGTCATTTTTGTATAGCACTATACTCTGACCTTTGGTGTAGAGCTTTGGTGCAGTTATAACCCTAGCACCTACAGAAATTTTTACTCAAGAGATTATATGTTTAAGCCAGTTTTTGTTTTGTATTTACATAACTACAATTAGGAACACTAATAATGGGTAGTGATATTTAGCAGTTCACAAACTTTTGTAACTAATGGGTTTGTATTTTAGACAGTAAGAGCAAGCATTGTCTGTGCAGCTAAGCAGATATTAAATTGGGAAATTGTATTGAAGTTAGCTCCCCTACATTCTGTCTAATACCCTCCCATTGATGTACATGGGGTGTTCCATGCAGACTCATTCATGCAGTTACCTGTTACCTCCTTCGTAGATCAAGAGTAAAAAAGAGAGGACAGTCTTACAGATCTGGGTCCAGTAAAGTGTCTCAGCTTACCGCATTTGGATCTACCATCTTTGAACTTGTCCAGATGTTCCTGGGTTTGGTTTTGCTGCTGTGCTCATCTTTTTCCTGCTGCAGCTCATAGATGTGAACATGATGTACCACTCTGGCACGATGTACAGCTCCTGGATTAACTGGGTGGGTCTGGCTCCTAGCCTCTCTGCAGGGAGTTCTGCTGCAAGGTTCCACAGGAGGCCTGGCATAAGGCCTGGTGTCTGGCTGGAGTGGGGTCTTGGGTGCTGTGAGCAGGTGGATGGTCCCACACACACACCATGCCTGGAATATGGCTGGGGAGGGGTCTTGAGCATGACCCCTCATTGTCTTGTTATTAAGCTAGTGGATTTTATTAACATCAGTAAGACCTAATAGGGAAAACACAGAGCAAATTACTTAAGGCTCCTCTGACTATAGCTACATTTTGCAAGAGTTCCTAAGACTTCTTAAACACAGCATGTACCATAAACTATGCAGTGGGCATATTTGGTAGGTGAATATCTTGGGCAACATAAATCCAGTTCCATATGCCTTATTTATAAAGTATATTAGTTATGCCACTTGGGTATTCTACTTGGATTTCATATTTGGAAATATTCTCTATTCTCTGGGTAAAAAAATTTTACAGTGGCTTTTATCTAATCTACCAGGTTGGTTGTTCTTTCAGGAATAACATCCTGTATATGCAGATTACTAACAACCATCTGTGATTTTTCTATAGTGGGCCATGTGTTGTGCATCAACCCAAACATGTTCTCCCACTCTGCAATATTTAAAACCAAAGATACTGCTCTTAAATTAGTTACCCTTAGAGTCCCATATTTTGTAAATGCTGTGGAGAAAACTGTTGATATCAATCTATAAAATGAAACAATTCTTTCACATTATATTCTATGATTTTAATAGTCCTTTTTCTTTGTTTTGGTCTTCCCCCACCTTGACTGTTTCTGGGTAATCACATGTCTTTAAAGTGTTTTCTGTTGTTCCTATATAATTTTTTCTTTAGTGGAAACAGCTTGAAAGTTGATGGACAAATCTAAGACTGACTGAAATTGAGGGTTGGTCTAGCATCAAGGACCAACCCAGCTCTCTTTTAAAATTTAATATTACTATTATAGATAATAAGAAGCATGTGGCTATATATAAATATAATTTTATTGGAATTTTATGTTTTTCTAATTTGATGTTTTTCACTGTGAACTTTCAAAACTTAGTGATAAAAACACAGCCATGGCCCCATACTGTGATGGAGAAAA
>NW_004524693.1:2897336-2907088 GCF_000260255.1 Octodon degus
GCTGGGGGATTGAACCGCGGTCCCTGATGCTTTGCCAAGCTTGTTCTAAGTAGGTGCCTTAGACCACCGAGCCATCTCTCCAGCCCGGAAAATCACTTTAAAGAACAAAGGTGGTTAAGTGTAGGAAAGTTAGATTGAAGGAAAACTCTGAGAAAGATGAGGGATTCACAAAATTAGATGGCTTACTGGTTCTTTCTCCAAGAATGTTTTAAATAATAACATCATGAGGTGTGCTCAACATGGGTCAAACTACAATCAACCAATATGATCATAATTGGTTACAATTATAAAAGCTTCACTAATATTTATAAAACAGGGCAATGAGGCATACAGCAAAGGCATATAACTAACTTTAGCTCATCTTTAGCTTCTAACATAAAAAGAACAAAGTTTGTTTATTTCTAGGGCAGCTCCAGGTGTGGCTACTGTGTATAAATCTTGACATCTAGCTTCTTCTTCTTCTACTTTTTTTTTTTGGTGGAACCAGGGATTGAACTCAGGCTCTTGCACTTGCCAAGGAAGTGCTTATTCCACTGATTCATCTTCCTATCCCCCTACACCTAGCTTCTTCAGATGCACCTCCAGTCACAAAGTTTGATATATTCTCATCTTCTGCACTGATTCTTTTGAGTGTCCAATCTATGTCTGACTGCCTATTAACTTCTATATCTCAGCTGTATATAATACTATGGGTGACCATTTAATAATCAAAACTTACTCATCTTTGATCTGTACAATTGTGTAAAACTTTTTATTTTCAGAAAAGTTTTCAGAACTGGACTTGAATGTGTTCTTTGTTGGTTTTAGCAGCTCTTCTAGTTCATTTTAGCAGAAAAGTAATTTAGAAAAGAAATGTTAGCAGACTCAGAAAATTATGGTAAAAATGGAGAGAGAAAAATAGTTAATTCAGAGCATAGAACAGTCCTCTTTTGAGACCTTAATCTGCTATGATTTTTCATTTTTTCCCCAAGGAATCTTTAAGAAAGCAATTTGAAAAACATTTATGTATTTAGTACAGGGTCAACCTACACAGATCGAACTCATGGCGATCCTCCTGTTTTCAGCCACCCAAGTGCTGGGATAACAGGCATGAGCCACCATGCCCAGTCTCTGTCACCAATTTAGTGTGCATGGTAGAGGGGTGTGTGGTGCATGGCATGCCAGGGATTGAATCCTGGTCCTTGAGCCTGCCTAAGCAGGCACTTTAGTCTGCTGAGCTATCTGGCCTTCCCATGAGGAAGCAATTTGGATTTAGTTGCTGTTGTTGTTTTTTCATACCACCAGGCACCAATTAAAATGTATTCTATCATATGTGCAGGGCATGTGTGTGTGTGTGTGTATGTGTGTGTGTGTATGTGTGTGTGTGCATGTATGTATGTGTGTGTGTGTGTGTGTGTGGTTTCTAGTCCTGTCTTTCCTAATATGCCTCAAAAGTTCACAATTTTTAACTGAATGCAAACCTCCATACTGTACAAAATGAAATTGCCCCTACCTCTGGTAAGGCTACTCTATTCAATCTACTCAACAGTACGTAATGTAAAGTTTGGCCTCAAGTTTCCCCATACATTTTAAATTTGACTTAATGTATTTGCCCTACATAGTAAACCTGTAGGACCTAGTCCTTTTCACATGTACAGCTTGAATTCTTTCATTGATTATCAAAATTGACAAGGACTTTTAATAACAATTTAGTTTTTTTAAATTCGTAATTGGATCTGTATGTGATTCTAGAATGAAGCAGTCATCAACACCAAATGTGATTTAGAATCTCCCATTCTACCACATAGACAAGTTATGTTTATAGCCAGAGAAAATGAAGTGACACAAAAAAAGCAAAGGTAAGATAAAGCTATCACATTGAGTACAGCTTACATCCATTTTATGAGTGCAGTTTGAACAGTTGATCATTTGTTATTGACTGAGACTCAGTCACTTGTTATGACAGTAAGTTACTATGGGAGACTCTTTCCACAGTGCCAGTTATCCGGAATCCCTGCAGTGAGTCTTCCCATCTCCTGTCTGGAATTATGGGGTTCAGAGAGAAAGAAAAAGAGCCAAGAATTGCAAAGAAATAGGACTCTGAGATGATCAATGTTTTTTGGAACCAATGTCCCAGAATCTCTAATGAGCTCCCATTTTAATTTGCCCATGTAGGGAGAAGGTTATGTGCTTTTCCTGGAGCAGCATAGAATTAGCTGTTGAAAATGCAAGTTTGACATCATAAAGAAAACTTCATACCCACACCTGGGTGCTAGTTTCCTTTCATTGTCCTTAGCCGACTTCATTCTGTTATGTGAGCCTCTTGCACCAAGAGGAGGTGGGATTTTCCCATTCCAAAACCAGCGCACAATGCAGGGCAAAGAGGCCCTTGGACAGATACTGTGTCAGTTTATAATTTGTGGTCCCCTACAAGGTACAGTCTATTCACACATCAAGTTATGTTACAATTCACCATGTATGAGGAAAAAAATCCTTCTCTAATTTTGGGTGCTTTCAGGTTAACTCAGTTGTTTAAAACACTTGCTTGAGCAAACTCAGTCAGACACAAGGGACTGAGGTTTGATTTCCATCTCCAAAAGCCACAGGAGACTTATCCTTCACACAGTCCGAGCTATCAAAAAAAAAAATCCTTCACCATGTATGAGGAAACCTTTAATACAGTCTTAAATTAAGACAGATTTAGGCCAAACATAACATTAAATTCTAGGCTATTTATTTATTTGTCTACTTTTTGTATAATCTTTACAATAATTCCAGAAAATAAGTGCTGTTATGTGCTTATTGATTTAAGTATTTATCTATGTATAGTTTATGTGAGGAAATAATGGGAGAAAGAGACTGAGCCACTCATCAATAATTGAAGAACAAAAATTTTACTGTGCAGCTTATGCCCTTCCTTATCTGGTGAAAAGTGTTTTCCCTCTTCCTTTTTAGGCTTATTGGTTGAGTTATGAATGAAAGTGATATAAGATATATGAATAAGAAAAGTCATTTAATAATTTTCATGTACACAGGTGCCCCTGAAAAATATGAGCTTCAAGAAAGCTACATAATTGAAGCTTTTGTATAACGTCCTGAAATATCAAAATAAGGTTTTTTTGGGTTTTTTTGTTGTTGTTGTTGTTGGGTTTTTTTGGCAGAACCGGGGATTGTACTCAGGCCCTTGTGTTTGCCAGGCAAGCACTTATTCTACTGAGCTACCTCCCCAGCCCCCTGAAAATAGGTTTTAGTCTTTCTGAAGTGAAGTAGTAAGAGAAGAGTTATGGAAAAGGGGAGGAAATGTGCAGGAGTCCCCTCCAGGTCCTTGTCTCATTCCAAGTAGTCAATATTTGTAGTCGCAAAGATATGTTATTGGAATCTCACCAAGATAATTCCAATCTACCCTTCCAGTGCAACCCATGGTGAAAGTAAAGGCACTAAAACATATTTATAATTGTTGGAGAGCCAAAGGTCCTAAGTCCAGCCACAAAGATGACTTTCCAGAACAAAGAGGCTGACCCTGGACTGCACCAGTTTTATTCAGTGGAGGAGTGGCTTGAAGGGGAATAACTGAGAATTGTGGGAAGTAGATGAGTAGTATGAGCTGAGCTAGGTGGGTAGCCTACATTTACCTCTGCCATATGCAGAGAGCATATGTAGAGAAAGTAGTCTGTATTTTGCTATTGAGATAGTATCTAATGTTTCAGGGGTATGGCGCTTCAGCTCTGATGTAATCTTTCAAGCCCCAGGAAGTCATAGCCTCTGGCTTGAGGCTCGATCCCAGTTGGCAGTGTGGAGAAATGGCTCTTCATCCTCTCACAACCAGGCTCACATTAAAAAGCAACAGGTGTAGGTTACCAGCAAAGCATGTATGCCACCTTCGAAAACTATCACTAGCACTTCAGTTAGACCAACATATATTGCTTCAGGCCAATTGAAAGGATAAAGAGAAGCTATCGCCAGCTCTGTACATATCAATATAAGAAAATAGGGTCAGGCTCAGCCAAAATGGAGACAGTCACTCTTCTTTCAGGGAGAGCTGTTCAGGTGTCCTCCACAGAAATGTATGGAAAATAGAGGTTGCCTTGTGCAGAAGAAGTCTCTTAGGTTAGTACAGATTGTCTGAGAGCAACCTTCTTCACAATACAGATACTTTTACAAAGGTAGATTTTCTTATAGATGTAAGTTTCCTTTATGCAAGGGCAGTTTTCCAGGACTACTAGTACTGTGGCTGCAGTTTCTCTAAATAAGATGAAAATATACCCAAAAGTATAATTTGTGGTGGTATATTCTGGTTTCCTACATGCATATTTTGTGGTGATATGTGTTGAACTCTAGCACTGGAATATTATGTAGTTATCAGACAGAAGGTTGAGCAAGGTCATGGGATAACAAAATCCCAGCACTATGGAAGCTAGCATTTTAATTTCCCTCTCTATTTGTTATATAAGTCTCCTGAGTCAGACTGGTTCAGCGCACATTTATTTTTGTGTTTTTTATCTCTACCATTCTGATATATTTAGTTGTCTACTTAAAATTAACTTACCTAAGTTACATATGTTCTTTAAATATTCTTTACCTTCTTACAAAAACATGGAAAAACCCAATAATGCATTTATGCATTTGCCCTCAGATTTCTGGAAGGACTTCTTGTGTGTACTGTTCACTTAGCAATCATTATGTATAATATTCATCAGATTATTTGTACAGCTTTAAATTTTGTATTATTTGTATTGTATGTGTACATTGTGTAATCCTCTGTTTCCTCCATGTAGAAGATTTACAGAAGTAAATCAGTATGTTTGCTGATAATTATGGTAATCAAAGTTATATAATTAAGCTACAGGAACACTCAAGTTAGGGCCTTAATTTCCTTAGCAACAGGTACTTATTCATATGGCACACATTTCCTCTAATTTGGCATTTATTTCTTTATATTGTTTAAGAAATTCATATGGCATGCATATAATTAAGCACAAGAAAACAACTCGAGGGGTAAGTGCAAAAATGCAAATAAAACTGATCCAAAGCTAGTATTTCTAACTATTTTAGAGTTCCTTGGAAGTGTTACACTACAGGAATATTTGCTACCCTTTTCCACTTTTCTCTTATATTTTGGCTCTCATTGCTCTGACAGTGCCATAAAGAGCTGAGAAATAAATGTGGCAGATAATGTGAATATGTATTCAAACTATTTGTAGCAAATACATGAGCCAAATCATGACTTGCTAGTATGTTCTTTAGACTGCTGACATGATCAATGCTGATGACCACAGCCAGATCCACTCTAAAAATTGTTAAACTGAAGGAATCATCAGGATTTGGACCATTTAAAGATCATGGATATCTTCTTTTCAGTAGCTCTTTTTCAGTTACATCATAACATTTTCAGCTTGACTCATCTCTAAATTATAAAACTCTATGTAAATACCCACAGAATAACTGTTACAAGAGTTTGTATACAATCTAGAAAATCTTGGGGCCGGGGAGATGGCTCAGTGGAATAAGTGCTTCCCTGGCAAGCGCAAGTGTCTGAGTTCAATCCCCGGTTCCACCAAAGAAAAAAAAAAAAAGAAAATCTTTTAGTTATATTTAAGTGTGGAAGAAAAGTTGTCCAAAAGCATGGCTTGACCAAAACTATTTTCTCCTACCACATCTTACTTTACATTGTAAAAGTTCATAAACTAAAATCTAGGTGAGAATTTGACTAGTTGATAGCCAATTAATAGACTTGTTTCTCCTTAAAGCTACCTTTATACAGCAGAAGGCAAAAAGAAAAGAATGCCAAGGGTGTCATTGCTCTTTCCAAATTCTGTAATTCAATAATAATTTTACCCTCAATTAGACAAAAATATGAATCTTTTAATCAAATAGAAGATGGTAACTTTTATGTTCACAGTTATCGCAATAAACCAGAGAGATTTTAAAGGTGATTAAACTTTGTGCTTGTCAAAAATTTAGGCTATTTCAACAAAGAGATCTAGGTCCTAAAGTAATTTCTTTTTTTAAGGAAAGTGAATTTTCTTTTTTAAAAAAATTGTATTTAGTACAGGGTGTATAGGGTCTCACTACACAAATCAGACTCAGAGGGATCCTCCCGTTTTCCCCTTCCCAAGCTCTGGAATTACAGGTGTGCGTCACCATGTCCAGTCTCAATCTCCATCTCAGTGTGCTCCATGGGCTGGGATGGCAGGACATACCAGGGATCAAACCCTGGCTGATGTACTCTGCCTAAGCAGGCACTTTAGTCCACTGAGTCCACTGTAGAAACATTTTCTGCCTTAATTTACTTGCTTTTCAATATTCGATGTAGTTTGTTAAGCTTCAACTTTCTCTTAGTAGTTTTTAATCTCCATTTTCTTGGGCTTCTTCCCTAATCATCTCTTCAACAGTACTGACTTGTATTCTTAGCACAACTTGTCTTTGAGTAGCTCTCTTCTGCAGGAGAATATCTGTCTCTATTGTAAAAGTCAACCATAATGAAGCTTTTTTTTAACTAAGTCTACATTTGCTTCCCCCTGCTTCTCTCTCTGTCTCTCTGTCTGTCTTTGTCTCTGTCTCTGTCTCTGTCTGTCTCTGTCTGTCTGCCTCTCTCTCTCTCTCTCTCTCTCTCTCTCTCTCTCGCTGTGTGTGTGTGTGTGTGTGTGTGTGTGTGTTTATGGTGGACTTTGGGAACATATGCAGAAGAAACTATTCTAGAACTTCCTCACAAATAGTTGCATAAAGAATCTCTTAAACTTTTGATCTTTCAAATGGAAATACAGTAAACTGCACTTTACAAATGAGTTCTATTCTGGGAGAATGTTCCTAAGTTGTTTTCCTTCCTAAGTTCAGCAATGAGAGTCTTATATGCCTTTTACGTAAATATGCAGTGTCGTGCATAAAAAATACACATTCACACACAAAAATACTTTAAATAAGCTATTTTTTTCTTTTACAGTTACTTTAAAATGGTGAGGTAAGCTCATGAGCAACTTGAAACATTTGTACACATCTCCAAAAGTTTGTAATGTGAGGTCCCTTTTTATCTGTGAAAGTTTGCAACTGCAATGTTTGTAACTCAGAGACTTACTGTAATGATTTCTTCCATTTTGTACCAGAAAAAATATATTCAGGGTGACACACGAGAAAACATATTTTCCAATTTGTGGTGACTCATGCCTGTAATCCTAGCATACTGGGAGGATGAGGCAGTAAGCTCCCAAGTTGGGGCACTGTCTTGGCAATTTAGAAATTTAAGGACATCCTAGGCAAAGGCCCTGCCTTAATACCAACTGCTGTGGAGAATGAGCCATGGGGAAATGCAAATTCTTAGGCCCTAATTTAGACTCCTCAAATCAGACATGTTGGGTTAAAAGTCCTGTAATCTGTTTTATGTGTGCTTTAGGACTCCAGGTAATCCAGGTAGTTTTTATGTATGTTCAAGTTTTAGATTTAGGTATCAGTTAAGATATATTAAAGTGAAAACGCTTTTACTTTTTGTTAAAAATGTTTAAAAGCTTCCCTGATAACTGTTTTATTTATCCACATTTAAAAACTAATGCCTAAATACCTGTTTAGTCATTTATTTTAAATCACACATTTATAGATATTCTTTCTGGCAGATGATTTCTTGCAGAATGATCTCAATGTCTGACTCATTTCTTATTCTTTTTTTTCTTCTTGAGGAGTTATGAATGAACATAAGAGGCACATTTTCTGAAGCAGAGGCCTTGAATTCTTCTCACATCCTACTCTCATCATGACAAAAAAAAACCAAATCACTATTGATGGATGACTCCTGTATTCAGTGAGACATCAAGTACTATTAGTCATTCATTTTTGCAATTGAAATGCTGGATTTTGTTTTTCAGTGCTATAGACCCATTACCAAAGAGGGCCCAGCTGTTACGTTTTTTGCTTCAGGGACATTCTCTGCAAATTCAAAGGATTTTGCTTCAATTCAGGAAAAAAGGAAAACATTATCCTTGTAACAATAATTATATATCTCTCCAGGGCTCTTGTAATATCAAGCCAAAGTAAAGAGTAGTAATAATTGGTTAGATTCATCAAAAGGGCAAATTTATTCTCACATCTTTCTGAAATAGGCCAGAGTCCATTGAACAGATGGACCAATAGGCATGTTTGATTTACATGAATACCTAACATTTGGGTAACACTGCTAAAATACATTTCATAGCTATTTCTTTCTATACTTAAGCTCATAAAAACTCAGGTTGGATATGATTGGTAATTTAAAGTTTAGTCCATTCTTTTACCTTAACATTTTCCTTCTAAAATGTAAGAAATGGGAAGGTATATAATTAATGGTGGGGAATCAATGTTGTGGTATTTTATTCCCCTACAAGAGAAAAGTGCTTTTCTGGTACAAGTAACTACTGCCAAAACATCTCTAAAGATTCTAAGTTATTTTTAGTGCAAGCGACTTTTCAGTACTCTTCAAGCCTACAAAATGGTTAGATCCCATTCACATCGTCAAGCAGAGGCCTAGCATGAGGTTGAAATGAGAGGTGGTGTAGAGGGACTACATAGGAATTGTTGGAGAAGATGGGTAGGAAGAAAAGCATTCTATTCAAAACATAAAAGGGAAAGATAAGAACTTAAGGTTCGTACCCCTTTTTATGTTTATTGCATATTAACTTTTATCACTTTTGAAGCATGAAACATTTTGACTTTATGAAGTCATAGCCATCTTTAAAGGTTATCACTGCCCTATTTTTAATAGCAGTAGTGTTACTAAACTAGGTCTGAGTGATCCCGGAAGCAGAAATAATGTATGACACCCTTTTAAAATAATTGTGCAGTAGGGAATAGTAATAATGCATGCTTGAAGTAGTGCCACTGGGCAGGCAGAAGAAGAGGATTGCCATGAGTTCAAGGCCATTCTGTGCTACACAATAAGTTCAAGACCAGTCTAAGCTACATAGTATGATTTTGTCTCAAAACAACAACAAATCATCATCATCATCATCATCATCATCATCATCATCATCTTCATCATCATCATCATAACAATAATAATGATAATAATAAACTTAAAAAGTTTGCTGACAGTCAGAGTTGAAAAAATAATTTTCAGGACTCCTCAATAAAAGGCAAGAGAAGGGTTACCAGGACACACTCAATAATGGATTAATGGGGTGGAGTGTGGAGGTACATACCTATAATTCCAGTACCAAGGAGGCTGAGGCAGCGGGATTGTTGTGAGCTGGAATCCAGCCTGGGTTACATAGTAACTTCCTGTCTCAAAAATAACAAAACAGAAAAAGAAGAAAGAAGTGCAGGTACTCAGAAAAATGAGACAACTTACAAGCAAGAGTTTAGTTTATTTAAGCAGGGGTCTTCAAAATAAGTAATCTAGGATGTGTGTTTTTCACTGTTAAGTTACAATGCAAAGCACTGTATATGTTTCAAGTTGAGATAGTCAGGTTTATTTTAGTGGATTTCTGTCTAAGCTGAGAATTAGAGGTGAGAAAACATCAGAAAAATACTCAAGCCACATTTGTATTTCTTAGCTATCATTTATA
Organism: Octodon degus; assembly: GCF_000260255.1. NCBI lineage: Eukaryota > Metazoa > Chordata > Mammalia > Rodentia > Octodontidae > Octodon > Octodon degus. The sequence goes on from NW_004524693.1 coordinate 2,906,843, forward strand.
TTGGATTGGCATGCACTTGCACCTCCAACATTAAAGATGTACATTTCTTGCCCAAGACTGTTTCACAGAATAAAAACAGGGATTTCTTAAATATTGTGCAGAAACAGAATGTGGATTGCAATATTCTCAGTTTTAATTTTTCAAAGCTTAACAACATTAATGCAGTAAGTTTTACTGAGAAAAGATTTTTATTCATAAAATCAGTATAATTTTGAAATTCTTACACATTCTTTATAGCAAAGTTTA
>NW_004524693.1:2907188-2920000 GCF_000260255.1 Octodon degus
TATTCACTGATTGAGAACTGAAAGGTATATACCATAAAAATAGGAAATTGAATCTGAGAAATTTTAAAATACTTATTTCAGTTAATACATTTTCAAAGATAAGTACTCTTCAGACATCATTATACCAAATATTTTCTAATTTTGTATATAGCACAAATGTAAACATATCAGTCATAAAACTTTATTGTTCACCATTTTCTCTCCTTTGACTTCAGGATCTGGAAAGAGAAATATAATAAAGTTATAGTTAATATGGGTAATACCTGGTAAGTACCATTATAGAAGAAAGAAGTAATTTTTGCAATGTCTTGTGAAGTAATTATTTTCATACTCTGAAACTCACACCCATGTGTGTCCTACCTCACTCCCCAATCATTTATTTTTATGTAAATATATTTGAATGCCAAAAAGTTATTAAAAATTCTCCAAATCCTTGAAAGCCTATTTAATCCTTTGTTTTCAGTTGACACATTGTTTCTCTACAACTTGTTTCCCTGTAAAATATTAAACATGTAGCAAGGAAAACAATAAAAAAAGACATTCATTGAAGTAAAAAACATAATAAAAAATTTCCAAGAAAAATAAAACCTTCAGAAAGGATGTCATAGTCAAAAGTAAGCACCGACAGGCTGGAGGACATGACTAATTGACCGTAATTTGCTTTGGTAAGTACTGTCCTACATTTATAGGAAAAGACTAAGACTGCCAGCTGCTAGTACCCATTACGCATAAGCTGGAACATGGAAATGGGGCCTTTCATAGCACATTTTCCTATTCTAACTCATTTGAGCCAACAACCCTGAGAAGTAAGCTAGGTGATCATTCTAATTTTATGGAAGCATGAACAGGTAAAGTTATTTTTCCAAAGTTACATAGTCAATGCCAAGATTAAATGCTCATTTTTCTAAATATACCACTGTGATTATGGAAACTTCATCATCAATAATGACAGTATAGCCTTTTATGCCTCAGTAAGTGTGATAGTTTGGATCTGAAATGTTCCCTAAGGGCTCATGTGCCAACCTGTAGCACTAAAGTGCATAGTGGTAGTGGAAGACAAGAATGCACAGAGTGATAAGGGAGGCGATAAGAATGCACAGAGTAATAATGAAAGTAACAAGAGAGTTCAGACGAAAGAAAATAAGAAGGTTTTAAAGAAAATAACCATTGAATTGAAGAAGGAAGCTGTAGAAAAGCATGAATGTGGTATTTTTGTGACTGATCTGGCTCAGAATACAAGATGGTAAAGTCAACAACCAGGACTCTTTTGAAGACTAAAGACGCAACTGAAGGAGCTGATGTGGACACAAAAGTATAACAATGTAACCAAGGACATGGAAATGTCTTAAAAGACATGGAAAAACTTTAGTGTGGATTGCACAAGAAACAGCTGGAAAGTGGTAAGATCAATGAAACTATGGCCTGTGAAAAAACCATGAAATTAAATGGTGATTTTCTGCAAGAAAACCCTTCCCTCTATAGGTGCAAAAAGTGATGGATTTAAAGGCAGTAGAAGGTGCCTGACAAATTCTATTAGAGAAGTGGTGCCCACAGGTTGATAAGATATGGTCAGGCTTTCAGTTCTGACAAGGCTGCTATTAAAGCCTGCAGGAAAGAATTGATGAATTTCATGGAGGCAGAAGGGTGTTGCTCAAGAAGTGATCAACTGTAATAAAATAAGCCTCTTCTGGGAAAGAATGTAAAGCAGAACTTATATTGTTCAGGAAAAGGCACTGCTATGGCACAAGCCTATGAAAGACAGATTAACTCATCTGCTATGTCCAAACAGGAGTGCTAATCTGAAGATTAAGCCACTACTGGTATTGAGAGGCTAATGTGAAAATTTGAGTCACAAGGCAATTAATTATTCATGGAATGGGTGCAAAAATTGTTCACACACATCATTAAGGAATATCTTTCTGACAACCAACTGCCTAAAAAGTGCCTTCGTATGATGGTTGTTTCCCTAGCACATCCCGCAGCCTTGGTGGATGATATGGATAGTGAGTATGATTTCTTAAAGGCCAATTTACTCCTTCATAGCATGACACCTGATCAACAGTTTGTGTACCAACAAGTAATATGCAACTTAAAGAATCTGTGCTAAGAGGTGCTTTCCACCAGGTGTTTTAATGTCATTGAAGAGATATCCTTGAATTTGGAAAGATTTCAGGAGAAAAACATTTTAAATTTCTCCACCTACACCAACCTCATTGGCAAAGACTGGGATGATGTCGTGTACCAGACCTTAAACTCAGCCTGGGAAAGAATGTGACCAGGATGTTTCATTGGGCATAATTTTGAAGGGCTTGATGCACAGGTACTGGAGGAGACTGTGTCCATGGGCAAGAGTATTGATTTGGACATTGGTGATGCAGACATATAGGAGCTTCTTGAGGGCCATAGGAGGAGGTAACAATGAAAGAACTTGCTGAACTCAAGTGTGAGAGACACAAAGTGCTTATTGAGATCCATTCTACAGAAGAATAACAACATAGGGAGGAGGTTATTAGTGTTGTGATAAAATCCATTATGGAAAAATGGAATGAATTCCATAACTTCTTTGACAAGCACTCACCCAACATACCTGCAACAATGTGTTCAGTTTGATGAATGATAATGTGGTCTCTTCAGTAGGATAAGTGCTTGACTGGCAAACACAAGGATCTGAGTTCAATCCCTGGTTCAGCAAAAAAATAAAAAATAATAATAATAAATAAATCTGATGATCTGGTCTCTCATTTCTAAAGGGTTATGCCAAGCAGGAGAAAACAAGTGACATTAGATAGACTTTTTTTGTCAGAATTGATCCTGCAGCTAAGATAAGACAGAAAACCTCTGAATGAGATCTCCCTGATGTTCTCATTGGGGAACTCTGTCTTCAAACAATAACCTCCTCACCAGTCACCTTCCTGTCCTCCACAGTGCAAGTTGCTTTAAGCAAGGTTAGTATTCTTTCTCTTCATGCTATGCTATATTTTACATTTTTCATATTTTTGAGTTAAAAAGTAATATGATTCAGAATGGATTAACCTTATTTGGATAGAACCTAATGGAAAATTTGCTTTGGTTAGTGAAACAAATTGGTTCTAACAATGTTAGTAAGGGTCAGAACAGAATAACCTTATTTGCATTGAGCCTTACAGAGAAATTTGATTGAGTTCATAGCCAGAATTGTGAAACAAATTAAGTTTGTGAACTGAGTAGCACTGTATCATTTTTGAACTATCCAATGTCTGATCTTATATACTAATACTATTGAAACATTTCAAACTTTATTCTTACTGTTTTAGTTTAGAGCAAAGTGAGAAAGACATAACTAACCATCTTACCTTTCCTTTTCATTGTTTTTGCCTTCGGCCAAGTTGGTTTGATGTGAAGTCCTGTGTTGTGACATAAGATAATGTATAAAGAAAATAATACACTGACTGGAACCTATTTATTAATGTAAGTGGGCCAATAATCCCACTGATATAATTGAAGAAGTAAAAAAAAAAAACTACATGAAACAAAATTAAGTTTAGGGTACCTGGGAAAAGAGGAAATGTTTGTGTATATTGGGAGAGGGGGAAAAATGATCAAGATATGAAATATTACCAATTCTCCAAAGTGAATGCAATCATTATGTGTCCCAATCTTTTACAAATATAAACACAAAAATTTGGGGCTGGGGAAATGGCTCAGTAGAATGAGTGCTTCCCTGGCAAGAGGGCCTGAGTTCAATCCCTGGTTCTATAAATAAATAAATAAATAATAATAAACAAATATAAAACATTTAGGATTATTCATTCTGGAAGATAGAAGTCTATATGATGAAAAGATCACTATGAATGGCAGTAAATAGGTAAATGGGTATTTCTGCACTCCACCAAATGACATGTGAGGCAGTCCTGATGCTAGCTAAAGGATTCAGTATAAAGAATTTATTTCATCTACATGTTATATATCAGTCTCTGTGTATCTAATCCTGTTCAGCAGCTGATTTTCTGATTTCTTAAATGTATTTTATCATTTTTAGAATGTATACTAAGAATGTTACATTATATATTTTGTGAGGTCTGTTCCTGTCTGCATCTTGCTCATGACTTTAGGTATACTGGCTATTACAATGCTAATTAACATAACAAGCATTGTTGAATTCCTATCATTTTGTTTAATGAAGTTATGTTATCATTTCTATTATTATTTTCTAATTTTTGTATTATTTTAAAAATAAAAGATGTTAAAATATGTGTAATATAGCAGATATTTAATGTTTATTGTCTCAATGAAAGAGATTTTCATAAATAATTAAGATACTGGACATCCTGATGGTCTTTGGTTGTTTTATCTTCTGAGACTAAGTCATGAAAGCCAAATTAATTTCCATTTGAGAAATTCAGCATAATGTTCTATAAATACATACAAAGTCACACATACAGAACTCTGTTAAGTCACAATCCAGGTTTTGTATTTATTAACTTGTTGCAGTATGGTTATTTTATCTTAATCAGGAAATGATAAAGAAGTATGCTTGAAATTTCTTCCAGGAGTTAAAGATTTTCCTGTTCAGTGAAGTTTAATAACGACTTCTATGGTTGCCAAATATGGTACACCTAGAAGCATCCTTACTTGCTCAGTGAATTCTACTGCCCTGAGATTGTAGCTATCTAGTAGGTAACCATTCACTTATTATGTCAGGTCCTTCATCTCACCTTTTATTTTACTTATCCAGTTGGTGTAACCAAGCTGTGATTTGATTTATTTATTATTCCACTAGAAAAAGCTTTATTGTTTACAATTGTATCTTTAACTCTAGGTCCTTTTTAACTTTCATAATCCAAGAGTTGATCTAAACCCTGCTTCATACCTGACTCAACCTGTCTAATGTTATGCTGGCTATCACAACACTTGGTAAAATCTATAGTTTTCAATCCTGGCTGCATATTAGCATCTCCTTATTGGTTAACTTGGATACCCAAATTCCACCTTAGATCAATTAAATAATAATCTCTGGGTGTAGGGCTCAAGATCAGTCTTGAAAGACCCTGCAGATAATACTTACTTATAGCCAAAGGCCCAGAATCATAGAACTACCTATTCTTACTCTTTCATCTTGGAAACTTTGTTGTACTATTTGTATGGTGAGACCAGACAGTACGGTTTTGGTGTTCACCATAATTGGGCATTGTAATATCCATTGGCCCTGTTCTTCAATCAAGTGAGTAACGTTAATTCTGGTTTTGCTTCTTTATGTCTTTCTCCTTTTTTCTGTATACATCTTTAGTCTATGTAGTCCCCTTAAATTATGAAAAAAAACATAATTTTTACCAACTAAATATTTTTATTGATTGCATTTAGTAATAAACTTGCTGTGTTTCTCCAAAATAATCCAACTTGGCTTTTCATCACACAATTTAAAAATAAATTATGAGCTAAAACCTAAACTGAGAGTAAACTGCAATTACAGCAAGATCTTAACATCTTGCTATGGAAAGAACAATTTGAAAATAGTAAAACAATTGCGGTAAAACATACTGCTGAAACAATTACATGACTGGAATATTTATTCTTTAAAATTCTTACTTTATTTATAACAAGAATGGAACATCAAATTAAGTCTTGCCTCAGAAACTGCTCAAATTTGACTTTAGTCCTTTGATTTCAAAAGCAGAAGTATTATCATTTAGCACCAAAAACCAATTGTCTATCTAATAGATGGGTCTTACATGAGAATAAAAAAAGATATTAAGGTCTTTTTTCTGTTTTTAATTCTTCTGGACGAAAACACTCAGAAAGAAAAATGTAATTAAAAGAACTCTGCCTGATATTTTCAATGCCAGTCTCATAGCAGTAAGTAAAGCCAGAAAATTAAAACAATAACAACAAGTTGCTTGTCTTCATAAACTATTGACGGCAAGTTTCAAGTAAGCCAAAAGAAATTATGATAGAAAAATTATAAAATATAAAACTAAATGAATAAAATTTGTAGCAGAACACCACAGAAGTCTTTCAAAACATTCTCAGTAGCAGTCTAGTAGCAGAACACCCAAAAAATGAAACAGGACAGTATCACTCACTTTGCATATAGAAATCAAATTCTACTATTAGTTAAATGTACAACACTGATTTTCTATAAGCTAAATGAAAGATCACTAATCCTATCCCTACTTATGGTTCAATTCTTAAATATGAACAGAATTATGAAACAAAGCTGAAAGGAATACAACTACTAAATCAGATTTTGAATATCATAAGCAAAAGAAATGACTCAAGGATATGTTAAACAAAAAGGAAAGTACATATTAGAGAAGTAGAGACTTCATATGCAGAGAGATGAAATAGATAAAAATGGAAGAGGTGAATTTAGAAAAAAAAATAAGTAGCAATTTGTAGAGCCAACCACCTGACTGCATAAATAATCCTTAAATATGAGCCACTATTAAAAAGTTGAGAAGTTATAGATTAGGCAATATTGTTTGGTACTGGAAAATCACAAATATACTTTTATATATTATTGATTTATTTATTATCATGCTGGAGACCTACCTCTGAACTATGCCCCTAGTCTCACATATTTAAGAAGTTAAAAGATGGCCTTTCAAGTGAAATACTAGTCATTTGGCATTGTTACTATTTTAAAAATTTAGAAAAGATCAGATAGCCAGTCATAAACTATATAGGAACATTGAATCATGTGTTTACTGATGTAAATTTGAACAAAGCAAGACTTGTCAGTTTATTTTATCTCCACAAAGTCTGGTTTTACAGGTTCAATAAGTTTTACTGACAAAGGGAAAGACATGTCTAATCAACTTAATTTATGTAAAGCTATTGATTCTTTCTCATTTGACATTACCAAATTATGGTAAGGCATGCAGACTTTACTTTGGGGGTGTTAATAGAACACATCCCATGTGTTGTTCACAAGGTGAACATTACTTATGTCAACACCATTCACTGAAAGAAATATTCACATCTAATAAATTGTAGGATGGAGCAAAAAGGATTTGAGTAACTTATTCAATATGAAATATTTAATATCTTTCTTCAAATTCTATATATTTGTTTTTTATTCCTTTTACTCTTCATTGCTGAGATAATTATATATGGGTGAGTCCACATGATGATTGGACACTTTATTGTTTCCTCTCTGCCGTTCATAAGCCTAATCCAAGAATCACCAGTAGCACTGTTACTGCTTCAATAAGAATGCCTGCCTAAGGCCTTTACTCTGCCGCCAAAAATACCACCACAGAAATGATACTTCAACCTTATCTTCATAGTGAAATCTGTGACTTACCTTGTGGTACTTCTGGGGCTGTGTTGGAAGATGAGATTTATAGTTCCCATATCTAAAGCTCCAGGAACCACTTCCCAGGATTAATTTTTAATGGGTCAACCTGGGATCTGATCATCACTTATAACATTGTAATTATCAGAAAATTAATTTAAAAAAAAGCATAATGCCTAATAAACCTTACCACTGATCTCTAGAATTGATTGAAGAAGAAATGAGAAAAAAGATTCGGGATATGTTCCAAATTTCCTAAATTAGAAATCTAAATTTATTTTTGTACTACATATATAGTTAGTTAACAAAGTAGTTAAGTCTGAAATGCAATTAGTCATCTAGGTTAATTATAGTTTGGATTAATTTTTAATGCGTCAACTTGGGATCTGATCATCACTTATAACATTGAAATTATCAGAAAATTAATTCGAAAAAAAGTAAATTAATTCTAATTTCAAATTAGCTTGCTAATAAATGAACTTCTGAAATTCAAGTCAATTGTAAGCTAGATATCTCCATAATCTTAAGTATAATATTGTCAGGTAGAGGAATATACATTATTATTTTGGACACCTGCATAAAACATTTTTGTACATTTTACTATGTGTTTGTATAAATTCTGTACATGGTATTTGGATTTTTTGAACCTGAGATAGTGCCTATTTCAGTGTCTGGAAATGTGACTGCAAATTGCATGCAATCAATAAATGAAGAATAAATGATTTAGTACATGCAACAAGCAGGAATACACTGTTGAAATGCATTAATAGTCAATTTTCCCAATGCCAAAGTTCAAAAGTGATAATAAAATGTGAAATTATCTTTTACCAAGCAGAAAAAGAAGCCCTCAAAACAGAAACAAATAACAAACAACAAGAGTCCTTGTTTAGGATAGTAAATACATAGGTAGGTGCATATACAAGAAAAAGAAGAATCACAAATTACTAAGAAGATCTCATAATGCTTTTGTGGTTGGGGACGACAATGTTCTTGGGATTTTCACAGTGTAAACAACAAACAAATCTAGATCTTATAAATAATTTTTTTCCTTGTGAAGTTTTAGATATAAAAGCTGGAGAGACATCCAATAGCAGTGACTAGAATTATTAAGGAATTAGAAATGAAGTCTTTTGAGGATTATGATACAAGTAATAGCATGTATTCCAAAGAAGACAGTTTTCTAGCACAGGAACAACTATATGATGTGATCCATGACCAGTTATGCAACCTCCATGGGAGGAAAATTATCATCTTTATCTAAGTAAAAATTGTATACAGTTAATAGTTCTGTATGAGCAATGATGTCTCAGTAGGATGAAAAATAAAAACTTTAGTCACTCAAGGCTATGCACTATATTAGTTTTTTTTTCCCTAAGCAAAGGGACCGGGGCCAAGTAGATGGCTCATTAGAATAAGCACTTCCCAGGCAAGCGCAAGGGTCTGAGTTCAATCCTTGTTCCATCAAAATAAACAAACAAACAAAAAACAACGAGACCACCCTTTGATGTGACTATCAGAGACAGTGATTTTTTAAAAATGTGTTTTAGATTTAATTAATAAGGTTAAATTTTATCTAAGTTGCAAAAAATACAGATAGAAACAAAAATCATAAGCAAAAGCAACATTAATATATCTGAAACCACCACAACACAGACTCAAACCAGGATAGACACCCCATTGTGCTAAGCCATAAGCATAAAAAAATTTATAACAAAACTTTTCATTTGAGAATTACTAGCAATGTCTTAAAACTCAAAGGACTTGGTCTGCTTTATCTCCACCTAGTGGAGCCTAGTCTATAATCGATAATGCCTGATAAACCTTACAGACAGTGATATTTAAAGGCTGTTCCAGTTCTATCATTCTGAATTTCATTTGTGCATTTATTTCAACTGCTATATTGATTTTGTTTTTTGGCAGAACCAGGGATGGAACTTGAACTGATACATTGAAATTGTACCTATTTATATGCTACCATATGATGTTTCAATATAAGTATACATTGTCTAATGCTCAAATCAAACTACATATTTATTGCATCATTTAATATTTCTACATGGTGAAAATAGTCAAGATCCTTTCTTGCAGTTTTTTGAAATAAATAGTACATTATTATCTGTAGTCACTCGACTGTGCCATAGCACAGCAGAATTTGTTTCTTTAATATAATTATAACTTGGTAGAGATTTATCAACTTTTTTACCCTTTCCCCTCTAACTATTTCTAGCTTTTTGCAATCATCAGTTTATGTTCAACTTCTATCCAATCAACTTTTTTTTTTGTACCAGGAATTGAACTTGGGAACTCGAGCATGCCAGGCAAGTGCTGATGCTCCTAAACTATATCCCTGGCCTCCCAATCAGCTTTATGAGATTGGGCATATGACCATGTTTTACTTGACTTTTTGTGCCTGGTTCTCCTTCACTTCACATAATAATCTACTTGGCACAAATGACAAGAATATATATATTCTTTGTTCATCAATCAGTTGATAGAGTGTAGATGTTTCTTTCCCTATGTATTTCATTTCTTTTGTATACCTGTCCTGTAGTGGGATTTCTGGATCATCTAGTAGTTCTGTTTTTAATTTTTGTAGGACATCTGTGCTATTCTCCATAATGACTGTCCTAATGTATAGCTAAGCATGTGTAAGGATTACATTTTTCATCAAAGCCAGTATTTACTATATTTGTCTTTTTGTTTATGGTCTTTCTATGTGGTGAGGTGAAATTTCATTGTGCGTTGGATTTTTGTTTTGCTTCCTTTTAGTGATGATAGTTTTTTTTATGTATCTGTTGCCATTTGTATATCTTCATTATTTCAAGAAATGTCTATTAACATCTCTTGCCCCTGTTTTCATTGTAGTATTTATTGTTAATAGTAATTGTTATAAAGTTTTATTTGCCTATGTATTTCTGATATTAAACCTACATTCAGAGATTAGTTTGCCAGTATTTTTGTCATTCTGTAGATTCTTTATTTTTAAAGTTTCACTGTGCAGAAGTTTTGCAATTTAGTGTAGTACAATGTGTCTCTTTTTGTTTTTGCTTTTATTTTGGGAACTCATATCCAAAAAACTCCTTTTCCATTCCAACATCCTGAAACATTTTCCCCATATTTTCTGTAGTCATTGCTTAGTTTTAAGCCTTACATATTTCTTTCTTTCTTTCTTTCTTTCTGTCTGTCTGTCTGTCTATCTATCTATCTATCTATCTATCTATCTATCTATCTGTCTGTCTGTCTTTCTTTCTGGCTTTTGTCCTTCTGTCTTTCTGTGTCTTTCTTTCTTTCTTTCTTTCTTTCTTTCTTTCTTTCTTTCTTTCTTTTTCTTTCTTTCTTCCTTCATTCCTTTTTTCTTCCTTCTTTTTTTTAAATTCAGGAATCTAACTTAGGACCTTGCATTTTCCAGGCAGGCACTGTGCAGCTGAGATATATCTTGACTCTTACAATTAAATTTCATGTTAGGTTGCTAGGACCACTTTGAAAAAACTACCACTGATTAGTGTAACCAACAGAATTTTGTGTCTCATAATTATGGAGGCTAGAAATTTGAAATAATGGTGCTCTCCAGGTTGGTTCCTTCCGAGGTCTCTGAAGGAAGAATCTTGAAGACCAATCTCTTTGTCTTGTAGTAGCCATCATTTCTCTAAGTTCCTTTATAATATCTTCTTCATATGCAGGTCTTCCTATACATTACATTTTGTACTTTCTGAAAGATATCAGGTATAAGGTTTAAGGTCAACTTAAATATACTTTTAATTTAATTACCTCTCCCAGGATTCTACTTCCAGATAAAGCTGTAGTTTGAAATACTGGTGCCTATCATGCATCTTTTTGAGGGAAGGTAATTCAACTCAAAAATCAGTTTCAGATGTACCTTCAGTAGTATTATATAATGAATTAGATTGTGACCCACATAATCATGGAAAAACTTTTTACTGCTGAAAAAGCCCAACATAATTTTTAGTGTTGGGGCTGGAGAAATGGCTCAGTAGAATAAGCGCTTGCCTGAAAAGCACAAGGGCCAGAGTTCAAACCCCCGTTCTGCCAAAAAAATAATAACTTTTAGTATTATTTTACTTGGAAACTGAGATGAAATGGTGTATGTTGCTGTAATTATGAATATTAGTTCCTTAAATGAATGTGGGAAGAAAGTTTCTCTCATCTTTCTTAGGCATTTCCCCTCAATTTTGGCATTTATTGAAGCCACAGATATGTTTGGCAGTTTTAGAAATACACTAAAAACAATAATAAATAAGGGTACTATATTCAGCACTGTGGCCAACAAACCTAGACAATCAAGTCAGTATTTTTCTGCACATATATATTCGTATAAAGGGAAAATATCCAGATGATGGTAAGAAAGTACACTCTGCTAAAAATACATTAGGGCCTGGTAATACAGTTGTCCTCCCAGGATCTACACTACCATTTCATTTGGCAGAGAATGAATGTCTTCTGAAGCTAAGATTCCAATTTAGGATTTACATTGATTGGAAAGAAGGAATTCTCAGGGCCAGCCAAATAGCTCAGTGGATTAAAGCACCTGCAAGCAGGTGCAGATGCCTGGGATCTAATCGCCAGGCCTGACATGCTGGTCCTGCCCCTGGGGCACACTGAGACTGCCATAGTGGTGTATGCCTGTAATCCCAGCTCTTGGGAGGCTGTAAACAGGTGGATCACTGTGAGACTGATCTAGTAGTGAGACCATGAACACTTTGTAGACCCTTCCCTAAAATACAGAAAAAAAAGGAAAGAAGGAATTCTCATGAATAGCTTTGTGAATTTAAGATTAATTTCCTTAGCTATCAAACACTGGGCACCAATTTCTGTGTTCTGTGCTATGCTAGGCCCTATGAGGATATTCACTAAAGAATATAGTTTCTATTCACAGGAAATTAGGTTAACAAAGAAGATAAGCTTGTATACAGATAACTTGCAAACAAATCAACACTCAGTAAGTGTTTTAATAGAGATAGAACAAAGTGCTGTACGGGCCAGAGGAGGGAGAGATTAATCGTGTTGGTCTTTCTTAAGAATGTACATTAAGGTCTGTGTAGGGCCGCAGACGCGGGTCTATATTACACAGGATGGGTTTTGTTAAGGTTGTCAAGAATAAGGCCTACTTTAAGAGAAAGCAAGTGAAGTTTAGAAGATGACGAGAGGGAAAAACTGATTACTATGCTAGGAAACGCTTGGTAATACAGGACAAAAATAAGTACAACACGCGTAAATACAGGATGATAGTTCGTGTAACTAACAGAGATATCATTTGTCAGATTGCTTATGCCCGTATTGAAGGGGATATGATAGTCTGTGCAGCATACGCACATGAACTACCAAAGTATGGTGTGAAAGTTGGCCTAACAAATTATGCTGCAGCATATTGTACTGGCCTGCTGCTGGCCCGCAGGCTTCTCAATAGGTTTGGCATGGATAAGATCTATGAAGGCCAGGTGGAGGTGACTGGAGATGAGTACAATGTGGAAAGCATTAATGGCAAGCCTGGTGCCTTCACCTGCTACTTGGATGCAGGCCT
>NW_004524693.1:2921100-2924812 GCF_000260255.1 Octodon degus
AAAAGAATGTACATTAACATGAGTTTTTAGGCTTTTGCCTCTACTTAAAATTCTAAGAGAAGAAGCTGAGAGAACTTTGCAGTTGCACTTTGAGAACAGATTTTTAAAATCTGAAGGGTAAAGCTGGGCATCATAGCTGATAAACAGGGAGAGGTATAAGTCTATGTCAAGTGAAAATGTTGCTGCATTAATTCAACAGTTCAATCAAATGTTTCTAATCCTCCATCAATCTAAATAGAACATAGCCATACCTTTTCTAGATCAAGCATACAAAAATCTGCCAAGAGAACGGAAATGAAGCTGAAATTACTGCTGTTCCATGAAATTTATGATGCCAAAAATGTCAATTAAGTTAAGCTGTTGCTGGAGAAAAAAATGCCTTTAATTAAATGTGTGGCAGACCATAGTTTCCTTTGTAGGGTACAGAAGGGCTTACATTATACTACTCATTGCTATTGGCAGCAGTTCCTGGTAAATGAACCATTTAAAAATAAAAACTAATTTTAAAAATACAGGATGTTTTTCTTCACTGAAAGAGAGAAAACAAGGTTCAAAATTAAGTCAGTTATGGGAGAAATTGCAATGTGTTTCTCTGGTAATCAAGATCAGTGACATGTGTCCATCAAATTTGACAGTTCAAAGCTCAAGTAAATTATAACTTCCATTGAAATTTTATAGCTGCAAAAGGAGAATTCCAGTGTTTCTTATCCAAATCACATGAAGGATTTTCAGACTAAGTACATAATAGAACTCTGAAGGACTTTAAAAACAATTACTGCCTGGCAAGAACAAGGGCCTGAGTTCCATCCCCAGTTCCACCAAATAAAATAAAATAAAATAAAAACAATTACTTGTTATCTTTTTTGAATCATAACTGAAAGGAATTTTAAAATCATCTAACTTAAATCCATCAGAAAAATGAAGTTGAGAGAATAGAAAATTACCTGTATATGGTTACTATAGCTAATGGAACTCAGAATAGAACTCAAGTCTCTTGTTAACCAGTTGCTTAATTTTTCTAATACAGTATACAAATTAGTTACCCTGCAGAAATACAAAATTAAAGATGTTAGTTCATACTTTGGGTATAAAAACAGAAAGCTTTTTTCAGCAAGTATTGATATGTTGAACGTTAAGTCCCTATAGAATATGATGAAAAAACACTTAAAAATAAAATATATTTTAAAAATAAACATAAAAAATTATATAATTCTTATGTTTACACATAAGTCCAGAAATCTAACCATATACAACCTTATAGCAGGACAGTCCTACAACATTCCTTTTCCTGTCTCCTGCCTTCATTCACCACCCCCTTCTTTTTGAACAGTCATTTATCTGAGAGACAGCATGGCAGCAACTAAGTACCTGTTCCATGTTATGCCTAAGATCTTTGATATTCACACAGATAGTGAGGTTAAGCTTAACTGCCTAGGTTGTACGATAATAACAATAAGCTTCTCTCCTGGAGGGTTAACAACCTAAGTTTGCAGACCAAAATTAGAGAAAAAGGAGGGCTGCAAGGAAAGCCAACATTTTGGTCCTAGCCTTCTAAGGCCAGTTAAGTCTCAGGACATATGAGAACTTGTATTGTAAAGTCATGTAACTCAGCAGTGTCCCAAATTTTCTGGTCAAGGAGATTGTGGGGCCAAAGAGGAAAGTGATTGGTGATGTAGAGTGTGCCTAAGGAGAGTCACATGGAGAGAAAACATTCTCTCAGGTTTTCACAGAGAGCACACTGGCCAAACAATGGCCCTGACTCATCCATATGGCTGATACTGACAAATGGTCTACAATCTGAGGTACAGAATATCAGGATAAATCCTGAGGGGATTTCACTGATCTTATCAGATTCAAAAGCTACAACTCTTGTTGCATATGTCTTGCTTTACCTTGGCATTTACCATCCAGTAGAAAAGTATAAAAACCAAATATGAGAAGCAAAGCCATGGTGTTATTTTGAGCTGTAGGGGACTCAGATCAACAATTTCTGACACTGCCATTGAAACAGAAGACCCAATACTATTATGGACTACTGGACTCTTAGATTATTTTACTGAGTTAACACACCTACAATATTCAAATGATGGAACTAAACAAAACGGAGCATACAGATGAATGTCCATTTTGTATCTGTGTATTCAAAATGGTTAGGATATATACATAGTTACATTCTCTTAATGAATAGAGGGATTTGTTCTAATAGTGTTTGTAAATAGGATACCATGTCTGCATCTTGTACAGCAATTAACCATTAGGAAGAATGTATGCAGTGTATTAATTATTGAAACTGTCCTACCAGTTTTATTTGAAACTGTTTCGTTGCTATTTGTCTCTCAATAAAATTATGAAAAAAAAAAAAACCAAATCTATTTTCTCTGATTTTAAATGGACTCTGAAATCAGACTGTTTAGTTAAATTCTAGCATCTTTACTCAGTGTTTGGACAAGTTGCAAATTACCCTATGCCTTGTTTCCTGCTCTGTGTAGATTATAGCTTCATCTCCTGTAGACTTGTTGCAAGAAACAACTGCATTTATCTTATGTACTCATTCTTCCTTGCTGATCACAGGTTTTTTTCTGTCTTCTTGCATCTAGTATCCTGATTATAGTACCTGTACCTTGTAATTGCAGTATTATACTCGGTTCTGATTACCTCTGGAACAAGTAGTATGCTCCAACTTGCCAATTGTTTTTCCTCACAAAGCTGTCCAGTCCCAACTCCTTCAGGTACCCATGAAATAATATTAGAAATATTAAAGACTGTCATTTAATATATTGCCATTCTGAAGGGTATTTAGCTCTTTTTAGTACATGTGTCATGGAAATGAGCACAGGGCTTTTAGCTCTTAAGATGAATTGCCTTTGGTTTTGGCCCTTCATTAATAAGGTGAACGTCTAAGGATTTTTAGGTCTGGCAATATCCAACAATGAGAAGATGGGAAACCACTGACTTTGGGTGTTGGTTATCTCAGTTAAATTTTTCTTAAGAGCAGAACTTTTATTGGAGAAATAAAGCTCTGTCTGAGAGAGGTACAGAAGGTGAACCCAAATGGGTTGCTCCCTGTCAGTTAATTCTTGAGCATTGAATGTGTGCATTCTTTCTTTTTAGACATAAGGGAACCAAGGCTCACAGAAGAGAGGTGATCATGCAACTAATAAATAGAAAGAATACTTTGCAAATTCTTGTCTATCTAGTTTGGTATTCTTGATAAATAGTTCTTGAATCTGTGTTTCTAAAATTAAACCATTTGTGGAAATGACTCTTGTTTATGTCATAAGATTGGCTCTTTTTGTCTAGGAATTACTGAGTTACCCTCCAGTTGGCACTATAATTCAGTATATATCCAGAAATCTTTCTCTGCAATCATATATGAAAAACTTAAATACCAAGTAAAAGGCATAACATAACTAACATACATGGCAATTTTTTAATATAGTATATGTTAAACACACAAATACATAATATATTGAACTCTCTTTTGGTTTACCATTAAATGAAAAATTAAAACAAATAAAATGGTAATAATGAGTTTGTGTTTTAACATGTCAATGGATCCCTTTAAATAGTTACTTCATTGTAGAAGAAAATGTAAGATAGTGTTTATGTTATATAGTCAAAGTACTTCTTGTACTAAAAAATTATTGACAGGAAAGGAAAAACATTAAAGAAAACCACAAATGCACAATGATTTTGCATGAATCATGTATAT
>NW_004524693.1:2925522-2927936 GCF_000260255.1 Octodon degus
TGGGATAGATATAGAGTTGCATTCTCTTAATGAATAGAATGACTTTTTCTAATGGTGTTTGTAAGTAGGATCACAAGTCTGCATCTTGTACAGCAATTAACCACTGGAAGAATGTATGCAGTGTATTATTTGTTGAAACTGTACTTTCGATTTGATTTGAAACTGTCTCATTGCTATATGTTCATCAATAATACTTTGAAAAGAAAAAAAAAACAAATAAGAAACTTTTACCGTATAAATGAGGTCAAAATATAGCAAGTAGTCTATGAGTTTCATGTTTCCCACACAGCCCACAGCTGTTTCTGTGGAGGGCAATAATAAAGTACTTGACAGCCTTCCTACCTGCATAAAAATATGTACACTATTCCCTTTTAAATACATTACAAAACAATCTAAAACTAATTGATACAGATTGACATATGCAATTATTTTTCTCATTTAAACTCTATTGTTAAACTCAACCTTGTTATTCAAACTTAATTAAACATTGACCTATTTGACTTTGTTGGAATTCTTTAACAATGGATTACAAAAAAATGCTCATGGTGTTTCAGTCATTAAATACTTATTTTCTGTCTGAAATTCAAAAAAGTGAGTGAACTGCCTAACAATTTGAAAATACTGCTTCTTTTACAGTATTCTTTTGCTTTCCAATAAGGTATTTCTTTTCTTGGGACGGGTACCAGGAATCAAAGTCAGGACCTCATGCTGGCCAGACATGCAATGTACCTCTCATCTATATACTTGGCTCCATCTAATAATAACTTACATCCAGAAATGACGAGATAACTTGAGGAATCATGAACAAAATAAAAATGTGAGACTCTTTTATTCAAAAATTATTAAGAATTTCCAGATAGTGACAACAGAACACAAAACCAAATGGGCACATGTCCATGAAGTGAAACTGGACAGCTTATATGAATATATTGCTTTTAAAGTTAATATACATGTGTTAAATCATTTCATCCTTGTAAGTACTGTTCAGGTGAGCACAGAAACTAAAATCAGTTCTAGTTTTATTCTTGTGATATTTACAGAATCTGATGCCCAGATAACATATGTGGCTACCCAACTGGTAAATGAGGGACATGGAAACATAATTCTAGAGTTTTGATTTCTTTTTTTTAATGTATTTGATATAGGGTCTCATGATGCAGCTCAGACTCGTAGTGATCCCTCTGTTTTCATCCTCCCCAGAGCTGGGATTACAGGCTTGTGTCACTAAGGCCAGTCTCTGCATGCCCAGAGGCGTGGCAGGCTGGCTTGAACCCCAGTCCTTGTGCTTGCATAAGCAGGTGCTTAAGCTGTTGAGCTATATAGCCAGCCCTTAGAGTTCTAATTTCTAGATCAATGCACAGTATAATGTAATGTGATGCCTTTTAATAGAAGGAGCATTATAAAGGTGTATTTGCTATAAACTCACTATGCTTTTTCATTCTGCAAGTACAGAAATTTTTAAATAATTTTATTGAGAAACAAATAGCAGTGAGACAGTTTCAAAACCAATTAGTAGGACAGTTTCAATGACTAATACATTGTATACTTTTGTCTTGTTAGTGGTTATTCATAGATAAGCTGCAGACAAGATATACTGTCTACAAACACTATTAGTACAAATCTTTCCATTCATTGAATTAAGAGAAAGTAGCTGTATATCTATCCTATTTTGAATATACAAATACAGAATTGGCCTTCATTTCTATCCCCTATTTCTGTTCAGTTTTGTCAGAGATGGGTATTCCATTGTCATATAAATATTGTAGGTGTGTGATTTCAGCAAAATATTCCAGTATAGTCCAGTAGTTCATAATAGTAGTGGGTTATCCATTGAACTGGCAATGCCAGAAGTTGTTGACATGAGCCTTTTATAGTGCAGCATATAAATAAGGCTTTACTTTTTATACTTTGGTTTTAAACTTTTCTGCCGGATGGATAAGACCAAAATAAAGCAAGACCTATAAAGCAAGAAATGTAACTTTTGAATCTGATAAGGTCAGGCAAGTACCTTCAGGATTTATCCTGAAACCCTGTACCACAGTTTGCAGATCCTTTGTCAGTGTCAGCCATATGGATGAGTTACCACAATTGCTTGATCAATTTGCTCTCTGTGAAAGCCTGAGACAATGTTTTCTCTCCAAGTGACTCTACTTAGACATATTCTACATCATTGATCACTTTCCTCTGTGGCCCCACAATTTCCTTGATCAGAAAATTTGGGACACAACTGAGTTACATGATGCTACAGTACAGGTTCTCCTATGTCCTGAGTCCTCACTGACCTTGAAAGGCTAGGGATAAAATGTTGGTGGTCCTTGCAGCCCTTTTTTTTCTCTAATTTTTAGCCTGAAACTTAAGTTGTTAACCCTCCAGAAGAAAAGCTTATTACTAAGAACTAACAGAACTGAACCAGA
>NW_004524693.1:2928036-2933645 GCF_000260255.1 Octodon degus
TAGTTTTCTGAGCTATAAAGCCCAAGACATGTGAAATAATCTGCAATTGCATGAATTAGCATAAATAAATCATGAGGTTGTCAAACTCTATTGAGAAAGGCTTAAGGTTGTATATTTTGGGAAAAAAGGACTTTTTATCAAAACATTCTTTGCTGAAGCACCTTATTTTATAGTTCTGTATAAGAGATGAAAAAGCAGCTGGAAAGTTTATGCGAACCTACTTACTTCTTTGGAGTGTTTCCACAATAAATACATTTTCTTAGAGATCCCCAGAATGATTTTTGAAGGAGACAAATCAAAAGTTCCTTTTATCTCCAGGGTTTGTTACATAGTCTTAGCCAATAAAGTTATCACCTATCACATGCAAAGCTATATACTGGGTTGTGAGGATTCAGATATGGTATGGAGTTTAGATTGGACATGAGAATACATGCTACCCAAATGAAGACTTAACAGCTAAATGCAGATCCCATAAATTAAGTAGTTTAGACAATGAATGCTGGAAATCAGGGGAATTTTACTGGCAGCCAGGATACCAAGATGAAAATCGATCTGTAATTGCAGTTGACTTTGTTATATATAATTTAAGTTTTCCCTAATTTATCTTCTGGCTATCCTCATCACTGCATAATAAGAAAGGAAAAATATTTTCTTCAAAATAGACAAGTGACAAATACAATTTAGAAAGAGCTCTACATGTTGAGAGGTAGGTTCTGTGAAACTGAACTAATTTATAACTTTAAAGCTCTGATATTATGAAAGAATTTACTAGATATGAAGATAAAATGTGGAATAAACAGAAAACATGCAAAGTAGCATAAAACCTACTAAAATGATGCTCATTAACACAAACAGACTTTTCCCTGCCAAGCTACTAATGTCAAGGAGAATATGGTATGTTACCAAGAAACCTCATTCTTTAGCTATAAGGTCAAAATGAGAAATGCAACAGAAAGTATAGAGGAAAGGAGAAAGAAAATTTAAAAAAAATTAGTCCAAGCATAGATTGTGTCTAAAAGCCAGAAGTCAATACAGCAATGTTAGACAATTCAAACAATTGGCTAAGGACCATGAATTACAAAGGAAAAAGGTACAGAAACAGAAAGAACAATTAGTCAAAGCCAAGAAAGCACTAATAACGGAAACAGATAGAGCATTTGGAAAAATAAACAAGCTGGATTACTGAAAGCAAGTTTAGTTTGCTGTCTTTCTAGGCTTAGCTGTCCTGTGCTTGATCACTAAATATCTACAGTAGCGGTAAAACTTCATGTACCTGGTATAGAAGATTCTATACTTCATTCACCCGGGGAAGAATTTCTGATAGGAATGGTACCTAACTTGAAGGTTTAGTTTGTTGTGAGCACTAGAGATTAAACTCAAGTTTTCACACATGCTAATCAAGTGCTTTAGCACTTAGCTATGTCTTCAGGCTTAAGAGTCTACCTATCATTGTTAGAAAAAAGTGAGTGGCCTGGGTGGAATGGGAACACCTGTAATCCTAGTTACCCAGGAAACTGAGGCAAGGGCTCATGAGTTGGAGACTATCTTGGGCAATTAAAAGGGTCTGAGAATATAGCCCAGTGGCAGAGTACTTGCCTAGCATGTATAAGGTCTTGGATTCAAACTCAGCACTTGGAAAAATGAAAAGGTTCTCTGGTATTCTATTCCTATATAAGGTTCCTGTGAATATACATTTTGTATGGTTGATGAGCACTGTAGAAAGCTACTAGGATTTTAAATACCCTCTATATTTGTAACAAACAATAAGACTAGGGAACAAAATGGTTTCTAACTTGAAGTTTGAGCAAAGGACCCTGCTTGTGATTTAGGCAAACACTGTAAATTCTTTGTCTCCAAGCTCAATTCAAACATGTTTTAGATCATTTATCACTTTGTTGATTGTTATACTCATACTGTCACGTTTAATTATGCTTCCAGTGAAACACAATCTTAAAATTTTCATAACATATCAGGTCGTTTTGTTGCTATATAACTTTGTTCCTTTATGAAGACAACATTTCTAGGAAAATTTTAAAACAGCTACTGGATTGAATGAGTTGGAAGATAATGTGGAGATTTCTTAAGTAATATTTCAGCACCAGGGAAATGTAATTTATCTTTTCATATTCTATCTATACTCTTTTCAGACACAAGGAGGCAAAATAAAGCTCACAAAATTCAAGTAATGATACAAAATAGAATTCTCCCTTACCCAACTTCTAGGAGATTATAATAATAGAAGTCTTTATTGTACATTCTCCAAATGGGAAGTAAACAAAAATCATTTTAACACAAGTAAAATGTGCAACAAGGTCCGTTTTCTTTTACCTTGCTATAGTTTTAGCCCGCACAAGGCTAAAATAGTTTCATTAAATTAAATAAACGTTGGTTCTCACTACATATTTTCTCCACGCCACTTTAAGTTAGGATCACATTAGATCAAGGGATTTACTGCCAGCAAAGGTGAAAGAACAAGAATTCTACCTGAAGAAGACAACGTAGTGGTACTGGGCCTTGAGCAGGACATTAGAAATACAGTCTGTTGGAAAGGCCAATCCATAAATGTAGAAGCACTGTATGAAAAAACTGTTCCTGAGAAATAAAGCTACTCTCATAGAGAAGGTTGTTGGTATTTTTAGAATTTCTGCAAATCTAAATTGCAGAAAGTTAGGAACAATTTTGTTGTAGTAAAAAATACTCATTGTAACTGTCCTAACGTAATTAGTGAGAAGCACAAATACTAGTTATCCAATTTCATAGCTTCTTTTTAAGATTCTTGAGCAGATGTTATGAAATTTTAAATTTCTTAACACCTTTGGGCTATAATCTTCCTAGGTTCCAAAAAGCTAAGTAGAACTGAGTGTAGGAAAAAAAGTAAATGAAAATAATAGAAAGGAATCTTCACATACTGGTATATAACAAGTATTTTTTCCTTTAGGGAAGGTCTACAGGGTGTTCAGGGTCTCACTACTATATCGAACTCATAGTGATCCACCTGTTTACAGCCTCACAAAAGCTAGGATTACAGGTGCACGACACCACGCCAAGTCTCAATTGCCATCTCAGAGCGCCCCGGGGGCAGGGTCCTCATGGCAGGCCCGGGGATCGAACCCCTTGCCCCTGCCCCTGCTTGCAGGTGCTTTAATACTCTGAGCTGTTTGGCTGGCACTTATAATAAGTATTTTAGAGCCATTTAATTACTGAATTTCTTATTTCTGTGCTAAAACATAAACCAGCTTCAGGAAGATAATATTATTCAATCAAAAATAAGTATTTTGGAAAGAAAGGAAAATTTGTGATCTTAATGACCATGCGGTGTCTTCAGAGCAGCACTGTATCTGCTCTGTGGGGAAATTTGATTTAGCTTTCTTTTTAAGGGTGTGTGTGTGTGTGTGTGTGCGCGCGCGCGCGCGCTCGCGGCCGTGCATAAGGTCTCACTTCGCAGCTGGAACTAGTGATCTGCCTGATTTCTGTCTCCTTAGTGCTGGGATTATAGGCAACAGTCACCACCCCCAGACTTGATTTAGCATTCCATTTGAATTCCACACATCGCAAATTTCAGCCACAGATATTAGATAACATATGTATATCTAAAATCTGATGAGAAGGAAGAGAACAAAATGAGTAGTGAATGGCTACTTATAGTGTTTAACCTCAGATGAAGTATTCCTATATGGAAGGCCTGGAAACCAGAGATGGAGGAACCAAAAGACAGAAGAAGACTCAGAAAAAATGGATAGGACCCTGAAGATAATTTGTATTACTTTGATGATGATTGCTGAAAAATATGACTCATGTTCATAACTGAATCCTATGAGTACCATCATAAAATTAATTTCATTGAACTTTGAAAGATATTGACCTTGTCAATACTAATTACTTAGCATTCAAAGAGACAAATAATTTTACAGATTATAAGACAAGAAAGAAAATTTACTTCCATGCTTATGTTTGTATATTTTAAATTATGTTTTAAACAAAATTTATTGTTTTTTTATGAGTACATGTTGGCAGTACATAATGTTTATGTTGCTGGGTGGAGTTGGTACATTTCCATCCCAATTTTATTCCCTACAACTTATACTCCTTTCCCTCCATCTTTTGAACCCAACCCCTTTTGAGAAATATCTATTTCCATACTTCCTGTTATGCATCTTCCTAATATTTCATCTAATATTACAATTTCAAAGTATATTTACTCTCTTAGATTGAAGTTTTTGTTAAATTAATTTTACGTGGATAATATATATTGTGTTGTACGCAGTGAACCTATTTATTTGAAATTTGAAATTGTTCCAAAAAACCAAATACAGGGGCTGGGAGATGGCTCAGTAGAATAAGTATTTGCCTGGCAAGCGCAAGGGCCTGAGTTCAATCCCTGGTTCTGGAAAAAAAATCAAATGCAATCATTTGTTGTTCAGGCAAGAATATGGTTGATTCACTGAGGATGAATTACATATACTGCCTAGTCAATATGTCTAGATTGCATTTACTTTTTAAGTCTTTTATGCCACACAC
The DNA here is from genome assembly GCF_000260255.1 of Octodon degus. Classification (NCBI taxonomy): domain Eukaryota; kingdom Metazoa; phylum Chordata; class Mammalia; order Rodentia; family Octodontidae; genus Octodon; species Octodon degus. The sequence goes on from NW_004524693.1 coordinate 2,932,555, forward strand.
AATCTGCAAAAATGAAACTATAGAAAATACATTGCCCCATCCATGTTTTAGAATGCTGTAATTTTACAATAGAAAATTTCATATGGTTGATTTTACATATTTAATGATCACATAGGCTTTATTTTTAGTAGAAATGTCAACCAGAATTTTTGGGGGAGAAGTAGCAGGCAATACATACAAACCTACACCCAGTACTCTCATTTTCTTTTACCAAGAGTTTAAGTAATGTTGGCATTACATGTGGTTTCCACTTAAAAGCTTATCTCAAATGTTATAACTTCTCTATAGGTTTAAATGTCTTCTCTACTTAATTAACACTTATCTTTCTAATTAAGTATGCTTTATCCTGAAGTGAGCGTTTTTTACACTTGCCAAAGGAAGAGTTTGCGATAGTCCATGGAGTTTTGCAGTTTAATTCACTAGACTCTTATTTTTACTCTCATCTGCAACTGAATCTTATTGCAAGAAAGAAATTATCTGTTGATGAAAGAAAATATATAAATTACTTGAAAGTAAGGTCAATTTTATGTTATATATTTCATAGCAGACACATAAGTAAAGGCTTTCTGTAGTTTATTAATAGAATTCAATGGATTATTTTTCTTAAATATCTAAGTGAAGATATCTCAAAATAAGACCACTTTTTGGATCCTAAAACATTAGTATTTCAGTCTCTTGCATAAACATTAGCTATATTAGATGGTACCATGTCATTACAGGGATTAAAAAAATAGCATCTCAGTATTGTGCTTAAGAAGTTTAACTATGAGCCAGAAAAGATGGTACATACCAGCACTCTTGCAAGATTGTATGTTTGAACTCAGATTGGAAAACTTAGAGATTTAATGAATGCCTGTTTCAAAATTGAAAATTCAAAAAACCTCTGGGGATTTATCTCAGTGCACAAAGGTCCTGAGTTCAATCCTGAGCCTTGCTTCCTTCAAGAAGTTTAATGATTACAAAGAAGAAACTCTTGAGACCCAGGCCTAGCACAGGTCCGGTGAGTGTGCGGAGAGTTTCCTGCTACCCTGCGCCGGCGGGACCAGTCCCAGCCCAGGCGCAGCGTGGGCCGGACCCTCTCCCAGCCCCTT
>NW_004524693.1:2941825-2945299 GCF_000260255.1 Octodon degus
TATAGTTGCATTCTCTTAATGAATAGAATGATTTGTTCTAATGGTGTTTGTAAATAGGATCACAAGTCCACATCTCGTACAGCAATTAACCACTAAGATGAATATATTCAGTGTATTATTTGTTGAAACTGTACTTCTGATTTGATTTGAAACTGTCTCATTGCTATCTGTTTATCAATAAAACTTTGAAAAAAAAGAAAAGCTTATTGCTGTTGTCCTACAACAGAGGCAGTTGAGCTTAACCTATCTGTCTAATATCAAACATTTTAGACATAATAGGGAACAGGTATTTTCTTTTTTTTCCCCTCTCTACATTTATTTTTATTAATTTTACTGAGAAATAAATAGCAATGAGACAGTTTCAAAACAGATTAGTAAGACCAGTTTCAATAATCAACACATTGCATACTGTTGTCTTCTTAGTGATTATTCATAATAGAAGATGCAGACATGATATCTGCTCCAAACATTATTAGTGCAAATCTTTCTTATTGAATTAAGAGAAAGTAGCTGTATATCTATCCTAACAATTTTGTATATACAGAAACAAAAAGGTCCTTCATTTTTATCCCCTTTTTTGTTCAGTTTTGTCAGATATGGGTATTCCGTTGCTATTTAAATATTGTCAGTGCATGAATTCAGCAAAATAATCCAATATAGTCCAGTCATTCATAATAGTAGTGGGTTATCCATAGGACTGGCAATGTCAGATGTTGAGAACAGGTATTTTCCATCAAGTATTGATATGTTGAACTTTAAGTTTCTACAGAATATTAAGAAAAAGATTTTAAAACATTAAAATATTGGGATGAACAATTATGTATGTTTACACAGAAATTTAGAAATCTAGCAACATATAGCATTGCAGCAGCACAATCCTATGACATTTTTTTCTTGTCTCTTGTTTTCATTTATTACCCTTTTTTTAAACAAAAATTTTACTTGAGAGACAGTATGACAGTAATTGCTATGTCATGGCAAGCAGTATGTATTTAGAAGACCAGAATGACAGACATTCCAACCATGACCCTAGTATTACACATTGCTATCTTCAGTGCAGTTGCTTAGTTCACAAGTATCAGCATATATAGTTAGTCAGGGTGAGAATCCTATCAATTAACTGCCATTTTCAAAACATGTTGAAGATTCTCAGGATCATTGCCTCAACCATTTTGTGCATAGAAATGTATGGCTTTGCTCCTGTCATGTTTCCTATCTTTTCTTCTTGCCCTCTTTTCATTGTCTAATCCTCAACTTCTTGCTTTCCTTTTAATTGTGTTATATCTTTCTATTTTTATTTCTTCTTTTGGGTTCTTATATTAGGGAGACTATATGATATTTGCACACGTAAATCTGATTTACAGAAGTTTTAAATATGCATAAATGAAATCAAATTGATATTCATGTGAAGTTCTATCATTAACCCAACTATTATTCAATCCTTAGTGTTAAAATATTATTTTTTCCAAAGTTTTATTGATAAACAGATAGCAATGAGACAGTTTCAAATCAAGTTGGAAGTACAGTTTCAACAAATAATACACTGCATATATTCTTCTTAGTGGTTAATTGCTGTACAAGATGCGGACTTGTGATCCTATTTACAAACGCCATTAGAACAAATCATTCTATTCATTAAGGGAATGCAACTATATATCTATCCTAACCACTTTGAATACACAGATACAAAATGGACATTCTTCGGTATTTGTTGAAACTGTACTTCTGATTTGATTTGAAACTGTCTCATTGCTCTCTGTTTATCAATAAAATTTTGAAAAAAAAAAAAAACCCAAAAACAGAAGACCCAATGCTATTATGGGCTACTGGACTCTTTTAGAATATTTTGCTGAGTTTACACACCTATAATATTCAATAATGCAACTTAAAATGTTGTTTTGGAGATTAATATCATTCCAACATTTGGCAATAAATAAACCAAAACTCAGATGAGTAATTTTTAAAATTCAGTTAATTAGTGAATTAATTGTGGTACTGGAGATTAAACCTAAATCTATGTCTATGACTATTTTTCTTTAATTTCTATTATGAGACAGGTTTTTACTAAATCACTAACGTGGCTAGCCTGAGCTTGGACTTGTGATCCTCCTTCAGTCTCTCAAAATACGAGATTACAGGCATGCACCCCCATTTTCAGCAACTCAGATTAAGTTAACAGTTTTGTAATCTACACATAAGTACAGCTGGGTACTCTAACCAATCAGAAATGACCAAAACTTTCTAAGACCTTTCCATTGTAATAAAATGTGTTGTGAGGCTTCTATTACTGTCAATAAGGACCTGAAATAATCTATTTATAAGAAGTAAAAGTTTAATTCAATAGTTTAAGGAGCTTTAGTGCACAATCACTTGGCACCATTGTTCTGGAGCTTTTAGCAAGGAACATACATCATGGTTGGAGTGTGTGAAATGAAACTACTCACCTCATTATGTCCTGGAAGCAGAAAAAGTAGAAGGGACCAGGATCTCAATAGCTTCTTCAAAGATAAAACACATAAATTTCTTCTACTGGGCTGTACCTCATAAGGGTGCCAGCCCCTCCCAGGAGTGTCATAACATGGCAATGAAGCCTTCAATACCTTTGTCTTCAGACAACATATCAGATCCAGTGTTAATATCAACTAAATAGTCTGACAAATGCTTTTTTTTTCCTCTTGCACTCTCTTCATGGAACTCCAAATTGCCTATGGTCTGCTGTTGTGTCCAACTGATGAATCACTGATGAATCTACTCAAATAACTGTAACATTTTAACACACCCAAGTTTTTCTTTTAACACTGTTAAACTAATATTTTAATGTTATTTTTTCCATGAAAGAAACAAAGCAAAACGAAACCAAACTATAAACAAAACAAACAAACAAACAAAAAACAACAGCATTATGTTTTCTCTCCAGGAGTGATTCTGGACAATGAGTTCTTTGTGTCTTCTGCTGTCCACAACCTCCAATGACCATACACAATCTTAGCACTAAAAATCCTTTTCTCTTTCCACCTGCATTTAATGAGTTACTAATGGAAGAACTCATCAAGAAAATAGCTTTTTGTTAAAGTAGCTGGGTTTTCCCCCAATGACTACTCCCTTGCCTAATCTCAGTGAAAGCTACAAATTGTCCTTTTTATCTATTTATTCATTTCCAAAATAGGAAGAAATGAAGACAGTATAGGCCTCTTTTCTTTCTTTTTCTCATTCCCAGTTTGTGAAAAATACTGACCCAGATATGATTTGCTTCCATCCACAACAATGATAACATGTGGATTGTTTCATTTAGCTGGAATTCGTTTTTGAGCTGCTATGCAAGTCATTTGACGTAGCCTTCCATCAGGAATCAGTTTGCAGAACTGAGGAAGAAGATTGCCTAGTTAGCAACAAAGAACATGTGAAATCTACACACAAAGATTTCTATTTTATACACTATACAAATTTTACATATGATATTTATAACATATGCAG
>NW_004524693.1:2945399-2947624 GCF_000260255.1 Octodon degus
TAAGATTTGTTAAGTACATATACCTACTCCTTATGATTACTGTAGAAATTATGAACTATAGGCCTTATACCAATAAAAATTTTAAATATTTTTGATATTACATTTTATGCACTCATGATTTGAGCTTTGGGTGGTATTTTGTTTCCTCTGGGTAATGAAGATGGAGGCTGGCTGACATAATCCAAGACTACTTGCTTCTTGAATACAGCGTAAAAGAATTGATCATAATTTTGGTGAATTTAGCTTTCCTTTCAGTGTTCAATATAGTCTACTTCATTCATTAGAAGAGAAGTCTTTGCGACGAATAGCCATTTCCCAGAATGTTTCATACTCAGATCAACAAAGCTTTGTTTAAATAACAGTGATTAATATTTTTCAAATCCATTTCATTTGCATAGCATTTTGTGTCCTCCAGGATATTGTAAGTCTTCCAAATCTTGTAGGTCAGAGGAATAAACTTCTGAAAGACCACATTTCAAAAGCATATTTTTGTTCATCAGGGAAAAATAAGCCCTTCCCTGGAGAATAGGCTTCTATTTATGTTCTTAAAGGATAGAATTCTCAAATACTCTCAGGTGTGTGTGTGTGTGTGTGTGTGTGTGTGTGTGTGTGTGTGTGTGTAGTAAGTATAAACATAAAGAGATAGAATGCTGATGAATCCTGGAGTATAAACATGCACTAGGCTGAGAGATAACAAATTAGATCATAACTTTCCTCTTTTGGAATAGGATGGAATATTTAGAAAGAACTCTTTCTCTCTTATCTCCTTCCAGGCTAAAAATCTGTATTGTCAATTCTTTATATCTGTACATTTAATTTCTAAATAAATTTTGATATGGCCTCAATAAGTTTGAAAATTCTTGAGGACAAGGCCTATGCCAATTATATTTTTGTGTACTCTGTAGAATGTATCATCTCATGAGAGATGAAGGTACATAATAGATTTTTTTTGCTTTTTTGTTTCTTCAAATGCCATTGAATCATGTAGATTCACACAGATCCATTTATTTGTTTTCTTGCTTATTGATATAGAATTTTCCTGGCTTCGTAAATTTAAGCAGTTAAAGCTATAAAGGTTAACTTTCTCTTACAATCCCCACTATCCTATGAGAATGTCAGTATTCTTTAGAGAAGACAATCTCCTGAACATCAAGCAAAACTTATGTACTTCATTCCCTCTACTGGCCAATGTCACCATTAGCATATGCACAGGAATATCTTAAAATAGAAAAAAGTGTCTCACTTCTACTTTCAACTCTTTCAAATTAGTTTTACTACACTGGGAATATTGTTTAGTTTACCTGTGCCTCAGTTCCCTCACCTGTTAAATGTGGTTCATTATGCCTGCCTTACTTCTTGCATTTTTATAGCAGCTCTCTAGTTAGAAAAGAACACCAAATAACATCACTCCTTGAATAGACCATGGAAGTCACCTAAAGCAATCTCACTTATATTTTATGGGATCATTTGCATACATTTTCACTTAAATTCACACAAAATGAAACCTCAATCTTTATTTTAGATTTATATTCCAGTACTATGAACACCACTTTCTTTTAGTACTATGGAAGTACATTGAAAAGTAGACATGTTTAACATAATGAGGAGAATTCATTGTATGACTCCTTCTACTACTGCAAGGACCACTAGGGATGGCGAAGTTCAAGATAGAAATGTCTATGTCATGATAAGAAAACTGTGCCTCATCTGTATAGATAGTGATAGAAAATCAGCTACTGTCCTTAATAAGCTATATAACTTATTATCTTGAAGTTTTTTTAGGCATAGGCAAGTACTTTCTGGTTGCATGGAAGATAGTACCAGAATTGAGAAATGGGATGTTATCAAATTGAAAAGCTTCTGCACAATAAAAGAAACAATCAACAGAATGAAAAGAAATTTTATGGAATGGAAAAATTGTTGCCAGCTGTTCTCATACAGAGGACTAATATCTATAATGTATAAGAAAGAAAAATTACCCCCCTTAAAATAAAACCCAAATAAAATATTAGGCTAGTAAAATGAATAGGTGCTTCAAAGAAAAAGCATAAATGTCCAATAAATACATGAAGGAATGCTCAACATTACTGGCCATCAGAAAAATGTAAATTAAAATGACATTGAATTTTCACATGATCTCAAAGAGAATGGCCACCATCAAGAATTATAATAATAGGCTACCGTGCGCCGGCGGGACCAGTCCCAGCCCAGGCGCAGCGTGGGCC
>NW_004524693.1:2954729-2966389 GCF_000260255.1 Octodon degus
GAAGCCTTCAGAGAAAAACAGAACCCTTCTACATTGTTGTTGGAAATGTAAACTAGTACAATCACTGGGAAATCAGTATGGAGTTTACTTAAAAACCTAAAACTAGATCTTTCATTTGACTCAGTGATTTGCCTTTGAGGTTTCTTCCTGAAAGAATAAAAGATGTGATGTAAGAGTGATATATGTGTACTCATACTTATAGGATCACAATTTGTAATAACTAATTCATGTAAGCAATCTATATGTTTAACAGATGAATGAATAAAGAAAATGTTGAATTTGTACACAACAGAGTACTACTCTGCCACAAAGAAAGATAAAATTGAGTTGTTTGTAGAAAAATAGATGCACCTTGAGACTAGGCACACAAGCTTAAATATCACATAGATTCTCTTAAATGAGATGCCCAAATTATAAACAAAGAAGAAATTTAAAGATAGATAATATGAAAGAGGGAGGTAGACCTTTCTCAGAAATGACAGAGCTCAAGAGATAAAAGGGTAGAGAAAGAAGGAAAATGGATGAAAAAAATTCAGATGTGTTACATACATGCACCACCCCATACAAGGAGGATTAAACAGCATAGACTACAAACATAATAAAAAGACATCATGAAAAGAATGTTATACATAGAAAATGTTCCCATCACAATGAGGTGTGATGGTGCATATCTGTAATACTGGTACTGGGAAAAGAATATTACAAGTTAAAAGCCAGGCTGGAGTACATCACATGACTTTTAAAAAAATGCTGCTCTGGACTCATTTTCTACTGAGAAATGTTACTATTCCAACTTGTTGTCTGTGTGCTGGTCATAAAGAGACAACAGCTAATGTCTGAGGACTAGCTAAAGCTAGAAATTTATCATAAGTCAGAGAGCAGGACAAAGCCAGAGTGCCTAAAGAAGTCAAGCTACTTCAATCGAGAAAAAACATCCTGCCTAGACATTGTTGGCTATTAGTTGCTAGGCAACATTCTGTCACAAGATACTAACTTTGCAAAGGTATAAATAAGCACCCCTACTGCTGTGCTTTGGGTTGTTTACCAGTCAGACAAACAGACCTCCACCTGAACCCAGGTCTTCTCTTCTTGTCTACCTTTTCCTCATTCCTTCCATTTCTCTCTGGGGTACACCGAGATCACCACATCCGTACATTAATGCAGGAGAGATTTGTGTGCTTTTATCATGGACAAATTAATTATAAATAACAAAATATTCATCATAATTATTTGTTGAACTGTCAAAACCAAGCTCCAAATTTCATATATAATGAATTAAAAGACAATAGGAGGGAAAAAAACCTAAGAGTAAAGTAGAACTGGGTTGTCATGTTTCTCAAAAGATTTTCATTTTCAGCTTCTCATCTCCCCTAGAGCACATTCAGGCTGATTATTCAAAATGACTCTCTCTGCTCACTGTAATCATTATTAAGTAGAACAGTTCTCAGGTAAGAGTTTCACGAAAAGAAACACATATCTAAGAAGGACTGCACTTTCGCTCTCACTATTGGTTTTTTTTCCTTGTTTTCAACATTCACCATTGAAATTTTAAGTTCCTATGAGATGATTTCATTCTTCTGTCAAATGATTAAATTGTGGTTTCCAGAAAATACTAAGTTAATGGTTCAAAAATAGTTTAAGGAAGTAGCTCCTAAACTAGGTTTCTGTAACAGGATGTCATATGGATGAGCAAGCAATTAGGATCCTCACCATAGGGGTAGGTGACACACTGATTAACCCCTGTAATGAACGAAGCTATTAAACCTTTCACAAGTCATCAAATAGAAAAAAAAGTTGCCAAATAGTATGGAATATTGACAGATGATGAGATAAAGTACAGTATTTCAGTTTTAAAATCTTTACAAGCACCTGCCTGGAAAGCACAGGGTCCTGAGTTCAAATACAGGTACAATAATGATTGATGATGATGATGATGATGATGATGATGATGATGATGATGATGATGATGATGATAATAATAATAATAATAAAAGGTTTGTGTGTAGTAGTATAGTGAGGAGAGTGTAATGAGATGAGTTTTTCTGAGGGCCATTATTTCATTAGAAAATACTAGGAAATCTATAGGTTATTCATTACTCACATTCAAGGTCTAGTTTCAAAGTCATAGCGACTCTTTTGGATCACAGAAACAGAATATTGCCCTATTTCATGAATTTAAAGGACAAAGTAAAGCTGGTAATTGTGCCCAGAAACACTAAGAGGGCACTCACAGCAAAAATTATCCCTGACTAACCTTTACTCTTGATCTAGCACTATGTAAGTTCTGCTTCTGAAGAGTTTTTTAAAGAGTCTCTTTACTTCCTTAAGAAGACTGGACATTCCCAAGCCAGTGTTTGTAAATGAACACTAATTTTTAGCCCAGTGGCCATCACTGGAGATGAGAGCAGATTCTTATAGAGATGCAAATTGAGTTGCAAAGCAGAATCCTCTCATGGTCTTTAAGCAAAGATAGTCTGAGAAGCTGTAATAGCAAAAATGAAATACTTAGAATTTAAGAGTAACAGAAGTCTTGAGAATACAGAATGCTCAATCCTGATATGTCTGCTTGACAACTTTAGGACCTTAAACTTAGGAAGTTTGGGACATTGATCCTATGATGTAGCAACATTTTTATTGATTCAACAATAACCTTGAAATCCTAAAGTTTTCTCAAGTTTTCCATTTTTTGCTATTACAGATTCTCAGTTTACCTTTGCCTAAAGACCATGCAGAGGATTCTACTTTGCAACTCAATTTGCAACTCTATCAGAATCTACTCTCATCTTCTGTGCTGGCCACTGGGCTACAAATTGGTGTTCATTTACAAAAACTGGCTTGGGAAGGAAGGTGACACTGTTTCAAAAACTCTTAAGAAGCAGCAGAACTTACATAGTACTAGATCAAGAGTAAAGTTTGGTCAGAGATAGCTTTAGGCTGCAAGTGCCCTCCTCCATGGTATGACAAGATCAAGTGCTTTCAGGGTGGTATGGCCATAGATGCTCCCCCATGATATGAGATTGAATTCCTAACACAAGTCCTCACTTCGCTCATCCTTCCCTTATTCCTAATGATTAGTAATAGGGAGAATCTTCTTTTAGCTCTTTATAAATTTATACCTTATGCCAAGCTACTAAACTATTGCTTTTGTTTTACCTACTCCCTGCCTGTAATTCTATATTTTTTCTTTAATTGATTATCTCCAGCTCTTCTTTCATGATACAGTTTGCTTTTAAACCCTTCTGCATGGGCTAAGCATGTCTCTTTTTAGTTACCTCATAACACCATTTCATACCTCACGCATACTGAACCCATTTGGTTTTTTTAATCATTTATTTATTTGTTTGTTTGGTACAGCTTCTTGCTATACAGCTCAGATTTGTAGTGATCCTCCTGTTTCAGACTCCCCAGCACTATATTAAAGGCTTGCACCACCATTCCCAGTATTGGTGGCTGGCACAGTGCTCCTGGGAAAGTGGAGCTGGCATGACATACAGTACTAGGGGTTGAACCTGGGACCTTGTGATTTTCAGGCAGGTGCTTAGCCTGGAGAGCTTTCTCCCCAGCCTGAAACATTTTATTTTAGTAGCAGGTAGATCAAAAGCTTTGAGTGCCTTCCCCTGGTCAGCTTCTTGAGCACATACATAGCTATATGAGGAGAAGACTGGAGTGCATGCCCTGGGCACAAAGGATGACACATTCAATGGGCACAGAACTGACTATAATAGGAAAGGTGATCAGGTATCTCCAGGGAGCAGAGGGAAGGGCACGTTGCAGAGATGAGCACAGCATCCTTTGAGGTGGGCCAGTGCTGCTTGATTTCAGTATCCTTTCTGTTTGCTCACCTGTAAGATGACTTGGACATCTTTTCTGGTTTAAGGAAGTCTCTGTTCCTTCTGCGATGGCAAGGCTTACTTCGCGAAGAAGCGCCTGCGTATCCTTCCTCAACAGTGCAGAAACTCTTGTTGTGTACTGAAGCAGGTTTCCAGGCAGATAGCTTGTTTTATTTTATGTTTTTAATGTGACATATGTGTATGCATGTAGGTATTTAATTTTGGGATAACATTTTTTATTGGTACATGTTTGCAGCATATACATTTTAAAGACATCTTGGAGAGTGGGTACATGTACACAGTACAGCTTGTTTCATTTGTCCCTTTCCTATGCCCTCCCACTCCCTTATTTTCCTTTTTTTTTGATTTAACATAACTTTTATTACTTTAAAATTTTATGTTATTGAGAAACAAATAACAATGAAACAGTTTCAAAACTGCATAATAGTACAGTTTTAATAATTTACACATTGTACATTTTATCTTCTTAGTGGTTATCCATAATACAAGAAGCAGACAGGCTATCCTGCCTAAATACCATTAGTACAAATCTTTCTTCTCATTGAATTAAGTGAAAGTAGCTGTATATCTATCCTAACTATTCTGTATATACAAATACAAAATGGTCCTTCTTTGTATTCCCTTTTTTTTGTTTAGTCCTTTCAGAGATGGGTATTCCTTTGGCATCTAAATACTATAGATGCTGGAATTCAGCAAAACAATCCAACACAGTCCAACAGTTCACAATAGTAGGGGTTATCTGCAGAAGTTGTTGAATTGAGCCTTTTAAAGCTCAGCATATTAATATGGCTTTACTTTATATACCTCATTTTTATACATTTCGGCTGGATGGTTAAGACCAAGATAAAGCAAGACCTATATAACAAAAAATGTAACTTTTGTATCTGATGAAGTTAGTCAAGTACCCTCAGTATTTATCCTGTAACCCTGTACTGCACTTTGTAAATCCTTTGTCAGTGTCAGCCATGTGGATGAGTCATGGCCATTGCCTGAACAATGTGCTCTCTGTGAAATCATGAGAGAATGTTTCCTCTCCATGTGACTCTCCTTAGGCACACTATACATCATTGATCGCATTCCTCTGTGGTTCCATAATCACCTTGGTCAGAAAATTTAGTACACAACTGAGTTACATGATGTTACAGTATAGGTTCTCCTATGTCCTGAGTCTTCACTGATCTTTAAAGGCTAGGGCCAAAATTTTGGCTGACCTTACAGGATTTCCCTTGCTCTAATTTTTGATTTGCAAACTTAGGTTGTTAGCCCTCCAGAAGAGAAGCTTATTATTACCCTGAAACATATGCAGTTCAGTTTACCTTAACTATCTGTATAAGTATCAACCATCTTAGGCATAACATGAAGCAGATATTTTCCATTAAGTATTGATACATTAAACTTTAAGTCCCTGCAGAATATGATGAAAAAATAATTTAAAAAATTGGAATAAACAGTTGCATAGTTTTACACAGAAATTTAGAAATCTAACCATATACAACATTGTAGCAGAACAGTCCTGTGACTTTTTTTCTTCTTCTATCTTTTATTCATTTATTAACATTTATTAAAAAAAAAATACCAAACATTTATTTGAGAAACAGTATGGTAATAGTTGGTATGTCATGACAAGAAGTACGTATTTGGAAGACTAGAGTGACAGGAATTCCAAGCATGACCCTTTTATAACATATTGTATCTTCAGTGCAGTTCCTTGGTTCACAGGTGTCAGCATGTATAGTTAGTCAGGGTGAGAATCCTACCAATTAACTGCTATCTTCAAAAACCTGCTCATGTTTCTCAGGATAATTCCGTTACTCATCTTATGCATATAAATATATGGCTTTGTCCCTGTCACATTTCCCAGCTTTTCTCCTTGCCCTCTCCTCATTGTCCAATCTTCAAGTTCTCTCTTTCCTTTTAAATTTGTTATAACTTTCTATTTGTATTCCTTCATTTGAGGTCTTATACTATTGAGACCATATGATATTTATACATGTGGGTCTGGTTTATTTCACTTATAGGTATATCTTCAAGTGGCATCCACTTAAATATGAAGGCTTCCAGGATATCATTCTTTATTGCTGAGTAATACTCCATTGTATAAAACTACCGCATCCTTTGAAACCATTCCTCATGAGACAGGATCCTTGTTTGTTCCCAAGATTTGGCTATCACAAGTTGTGGTGCTATAAACATAGGTACACATACATCATTATGATATTATGTTTTCAGTTCATCTGGAAAAATTCCCAGTAGGGGGATAGCTGGCTTGAATGGGATTTCCAGTCCTAGTTTTCTACAGAGATTTCACAGTGATTTTCATAATGGTTGCACCAGTCTACATTCCCAGCAGCAGTGAAGAAAGGTTCCCTTTTGCCCACAGCCTCTCCAAAATTTGTTGTTTGTTGATTTTTTCTATGAGAGCCATTATTTCTGGAGTGCGATGGTTTCTCAGTGTTGCTTTAATTTGCATTTCACGGATGGCTAGTGAGGGGGAGCATTTTTTCATATATTTATTCGCTTCTTTAATTTCTTCCTCTGAGAACTGTGTAATCATCTCCGATGCTCACTTCTAGATTAGGTGTTTAAACAAAGGGACCCTAATGTTTTTTAGTTCTTTAAATTCTAGAGAGCAGACCTTTGTCTGAATGCTTATTATTCAAGTTTTTTTCAAAATTTGTGGGTTTTCTTTTCACTTTGTTGATAATTTCTTTAGACATGCAAAAGTTCTAAATAAGAGGTGGTCCCAGTTGTTTATTATTTCAAGCATTACCCATACAATTTTATTTTTTTCATGAAATCTTTGCCTACCCCTATGTCTTCAAGAGTTCCTCCTATTTTCTATTCCAGGAGATTGAGGGTTTGTGTTTTAATGTTTAGGTCTTTCATCCATTTTTACTTTAGCTTAGTGCATGGTGATAGACCTGGGCCAAGTTTCAGTTTTCAGCATGTAGAGATCCAGCTTTTCTAGCACCATTTGTTTTTTTTTATTATTTTTTTTCTTTTCAAAGTTTTATTGATAAACATATAGCAATGAGACAGTTTCAAATCAAATCAAAAGTACAGTTTCAACAAATAATACACTGCATACATTCTTCCTAGTGGTTAATTGCTGTACAAGATGCAGACTTGTGATCCTACTTACAAACACCATTAGAAAAAATCACTCTATTCATTAAGAGAATGCAACTATATATCTATCCCAACCACTTTGAATACACAGATACAAAATGGACATTCATAGTTATACCCCAATTTTTTTTAAGTTCCGTTGTTGAATATTATAGGTGTGTAAACTCAGCAAAATATTCTAAAAGAGTACAGAAGCCCATAATATCATTGGGTCTTCTGTTTAACTGGCAATGTCAGAAATTATTGACCTGAGTCCCCCACAGTCTAGCATCATTTGTTAAGAGGCTATATTTCTTACAGTAAGCATGTTTGGCCCCTTTGTTGAAGATCAATTGGCTGAGTATGTTTGTACAGGCCTCTGTCTCTTCTAGTCTATTCCATTGATTCCCCATGTCTATTTTGTTTCCAACGCCATGCTGATTTCATCACAGTAGGTTTGTATTATAATTTCAAGCTAGGAATTGTAATGCCTCCTGCCTTATCATTGTTGGTGAGGATTGTGTTTGTTATTCTATGTCTTTTGTGTTTCCAAATATATTTTAGGAATGGTTTCTCTAGGTCTGTGAGGTATGTTGTTGGTAGTTTGATAGGGACTGCATTAAATCTGTACAACAATTTTGGGAATATGGCCATCTTCACGATGGTGCATCTTAATTTCCAGGAGCAGGGAATGTTTTTTAATTTTCTGAAATCCTCTATGGTCTCCTTTTTCAGAGAATTGTAATTTTCCTTGAAAAGATCTTTTACTTTAGTTAGGTGAATTTCAAGGTATTTCACTTTCCGTAGTACTATTCTAAAAGGTATTTTTTCTCTAATTTCCTTCTCAGTGTGCTTGTTATCTGTGTGGAGGAATGCTAATGACCTTTGGGTATTGACTTTATAACCTGCTATGCTACTGAATTTCTGTATTAATTCTAGTAGCTTCTTGGTGGAGTTTTTTGGGTCTTCCAAGTAAATTATCATGGCTTCCACAAATAATGACAATTTAGCTTCTTCTTTACCTTTTCTTATTCCTTTTATTTCTCTCTCTTGTCTAATGACTGTAGCTAATGATTTCAGAACTATATTGAATACACGGGATGCTACAGGACATCTTTGTCTTGTATCAGATCTGAGAGTAAAAGATTTCAGTTTTTCCCCATTTAGAATTACACTATCCATTGGGTTGGCGTAGGTGGCTTTTATGAAACTGCAGTACAGGCCTTCGATTTCAATTTTCTGTAGGACTTTGAACATGAATGAGTGTTGGATTTTTTCAAAAGCCTTTTCCACATCAATTGTGATGATCATGTGCTTTTTAGATTTCACTCTACTGATATAATGTATTATATTCATAGATTTTTGAATATTGAACCATCCTTGCAAACCTGGGATGAATCCTACCTGGTCATGGTGTATGATCTTCCTGATGATTTTCTGTATTATATTTGCTAGTATTTTACTGAGGATATTTGCATCTATGTTCATGAGGGAGATTGGCCTGCAGGTCTCTTTTTCAGTTGTGTGTTTTCCTGCTTTTGGTATCAATAGAATACTTTCCTCCAGAAATGGGAGACCTGTTTCCTTTTCAATTTCAATGAAGAGTTTGAGGACTATAGGGATTATATCTTCTGTAGATTTCCTGTAGAATTCAGCTCTGAATCCATCATGACCTGGACTTTTCATTGTCGGCAGGCTTTTTAATTCATTTTGTATTTCATTGGTGGTTATTGGGTTATCGAGAGTTATTATTTCTTCTTTATTCAGTTTTGGAAATTTGTACCTTTGTCAGAATCTGTTCATTTTGTCTGTGTCTTCTATTCTGTGAGCGAAAAGATTCTTAAAGTAGCTATTAATAGTCTTCAGAATTTCCACTGGGTCTGTGGTGATTACACCCTGTTCATTCCTTATTGCTTGTATTTGAGTTTTTTCTTTCCTCTTTTTGATGAGGTTAGCTAAGGGCTTATCGATTTTATTTAGTCTTTCAATGAACCATCTTTTTGATTTGTTAATTCTTTGAACTGATTTCTTCGTCTCAATTGAATTAATTTCTGCACTAATGTTTATGATTTCTTCCCATCTTTGGGCTCTGGTTTTGGTTTGATCTTCCTATTCTAGATGTTGGAGTTGCAGCTTTATTGTGTTTATTTGTTCCTGTTCTGTTTTCCTAAACTCTGTGTCCACAGCTATGAATTTCCCTCTGAAAACTGCTTTCATCACATCACTTAATTTCCGACAAGTTGTGCTTAAATTTTCATTGAATTGTATATATTGTTGAAATTCTTGTTCAATTTCATCTTTTAATCATCAGTTGCTGAATAGGGTATTGTTTAATTTCCTTGTATTTAGGAGAATACAAGGAGAATATTTCTGTTTACTTCTTTCGTTTAGTTTCAGTTTCATTGCACTGTGGTCAGATAGTATGCATTTGATAAGTTCTGTTTTCTTGCATATACTTAAGCATTACATATGGTATTACTATAGTATGGATTACTATGTGCTGTCTTTTAGAAATTACTGCTGTACAGCTGAAAAAAATGTATATTTACCTGTGTCTGGGTGGAGCACTCTGTATATGTCCAAAAAGTCCATTTGTTCCAAGCTATGGTTCAGTTCTGCCAATTATTTGCTAAGTTTTTGTCTGGTTGACCTATCCTTTTGGGATAAGGGGGTGTTAAGGTCTCCTGTTAATATTGCGGTATTGGATATCAGATTTTTCATGTCCATTAAGATTTGTCTTATGCAGTTGGGTGCCCCCTTGTTTGGTGCATACATGTTTATGAGTGTTACCTCTTCCTCTTGAATTTTTCCCCTAACCAGTACATAGTGGCCTTCTTTATTTTGTTTAATCATTCTTGGTTTGAAGTTGAGACTGTCTGAGAACAGAATTGCTGCCCTTGCCTTTTCTGAGATTCTGGTGCATGTAGTATTCTTTTTTCATCCTTTCACTTTTAGCCTATGAATTTCTTTATGAGTTATGTGTATTTCTTGTGTACAGCATATTGTTGGATTTTGTTCCCTAATCCACTGTTCCAGTTTATTGCTCTTAATTGGTGAATTGAGTCCATTTACATTGATGGTTATAATTGAGATGTGTTTACTTATGATTAACATGTTATTTACCTGATGTTGTTTACTCTTTTTTCTCATGTGTTTGTTTGCCCAGTTTAGTGTGTTTCTTCTGATTTCCTTGGTGGAGTTCTGATCATTTTCATCCCTCTCTAGATCATCTTTCAGTAGTCTGTGTTGGGTAGGCTGTGGCATCATGAAATTCTTTACTTCTACTTTGCCATAGAAGTATTTCACTTCTCCATCAAACTTGAAAGAGAGTTTTGCAAGGTATAGCATTCTGGGCTGTAATTTGTTTTCAAAGAGGACTTGAAGTACTCTGCTCCATGCTCTTCTTGCCTTCCAGGATTGTGAAGAGAAGTCAACTTTAATTCTTATGTTTTTTCCTTTGAATTTGATCTTCTTGTTTTCTCTAGAGGCTTTCAGTATATTATTCTTGTGCTGGATTTCTGGGATCTTTACTATTTTTTGTCTCAGTGTGTTTTTAATTGAATTGAAGTTATTTGGCATTCTGTATGCTTCGATTACCTGAATGTCAGATTGCTTCCTCATATTTAGGAAGTTTTCTGCTATTACTTCTGCCCTTATCCTTTTTATATCATTTGTACTGACTCTATCTTTCTCATTAATGCCTATTAGTCTCACAGTGTTTATCTTTGCATCATCTTGCAGGTATTGAATTATTTTTTCCTGCATCCTAGTTGTTTTTAAGAAATCCTTTCTTACTTTTTCATTAGCTGCACAAACATCGTCAAGATATGAAACTCTGTCTCCACTCATTCTTTTTTGCTTGCTTATGATTGATATATTAAGTTCCTCTGTATCTCTTTGACTCTGCTTCATGAGATCTATTTCTTCCCTGTGTTGCTCATTCAAGGAATCCATCTTTTTTCTATTCTCCTCTATTTTTTACCAATGTCTTCTTTAGAAGCAGTTATTAATTTTATTACTGCAGAGTGTTTTTCAGATTGGTTTCCTCCATATGTTTATTTATTTGATTCTTTACTTCAGATGCTATGAATTGAGATATTTTTTTATTTCAGAAATTAGTTCTGCTGTGAGTTAATCTATACCTTTCTGCTGTTTTTTTCCTTACTTCCCACACTATTAATTCATACATTTTAGCTGAGCTTGTGTCCTCTGCACTTGTTCTGTGTGAGTATTGGGTTTCTTCATGTGTTTCTGTATTTGATTCTTTACTTTAGCCTCTATGAATTCAGAGATTTTTTTTTTTTTGCATTTAACATTAGTTTATTTGACAAGGTAACTGAACACACCCTGAAAGGCTGGCAGAATTAATTCTTGCTAGTCTGTTATTTCTACTTTTATTATTAAAGGCATAGATATTGTCTAAACATAAGCCTTTGCAATTTCTTAGTTTTAACATTTTCAACTCACAGAATTCTACAAAGCCATGCATAATCTCATGTTTAATTATGTAACAGGAACAAGAAATCCACCAGCACCATAAAGTTTAAAATTCAGATCTTTAGTAGCAGTCTTTAGACACACTAGACTACAAAAGCAATTTGTTAAAGCATGCACAAAAGTGTAACAGTGAATAAAAACCACAACTGACAAATGTATTGGTTAACATTCCAAACATGTATAACCAAAGAACATGGCCTAGGT
>NW_004524693.1:2969445-2971096 GCF_000260255.1 Octodon degus
GTGTTTTGTTCCTTGAATGCCTTCAGGGCACTTTTGCATGGCTGGAGTGTTGTGGGGATCGAACTACAGCAAACTGAGGCTGCCAGCATTGTGGAAGCAGTCACTTAAAGAACTGAGCTAGGGCTGGCCCCCGAATCCTAGCTTCTTACATGAAAGCACATAGTGAATATTTGCTGAGCCACATGAAACTCATTGATAAATTTTATCTGTTTATGACGTTTTATTTCAATAAAAATGAAACCTTCATTTACAACCATAATCACCACTACCAAGTTTCAGATTGAAGCTATTCCTTTTGCAGAGTAGTCTGTGAATGAGTTTTAAAATTTATGTATGAATACAGCTTAATTAATAGTATATACTATGCGAGAATAAACGATTAGTCAGTGTATGGGATGTTTACTTCTAGATAGATAAGTAGAGAAGAGTAACCTGGATAAATTTGCTGCTCTGCTGCATTTACTAATTAGTCTACTAATTCTATTTTTTTAATCCAGTACATTGGAAGCAATACAGTTCTACTTGTATCAAATGATCCAAATAACATTGTTCAGCTCTTAGCTTTTAGGTAACAAATGTCTTGGCAATATCATGAAAAACTGATCATCCTGAGAATCTTCAGGAGACTTTTTTAATCTATCAGTTAATTGGAAAGATTCTCACCCTGACTAACTATATATATACTGATACCTGTGAACTAAGCTACTGCACTGCAGATGGTAATTTGTTATAGTGGTTTCATGCTTGGAGTGTCTGTCATTCTGGTCTTCTGAATATGGGCTGCTTGTCATGACATGCCAGTTGCTGGTATGATGTCCCTCAGGTAGGTGGTTATTCAAAAAGAAGGGGGTGGTGAATGAAAGCCAGAGACATGAAAAGAAATATTGTGGGACTGTCCTGCTTCAAGGTTGTATATGGTGAGATTTTTGGACTTATGTGTAAACATAAGAAGTATATAATTGTTTATGCCTATTTTAAATATATATTCTTATATTTAAATGTTTTTTATCATATTCTGTAGGGACTTAAATTTCAACATATCAACACTTTATTAAAAACCCTTGTTCCATATTATACCTAAGATGTTTGATATGCAGACAGATAGTGAAGTTAAGCTTAACAGCCTAAGTTGTATGGTAATAACAATAAGCTTGTCTTCTGGATGGATAGCAACCTAAGTTTACAGACCAAATTTAGAGAAAAAGGAGGGCAGCAGGGAAAGCCAACATTTTAGCCCCAGCCTTCTAAGGTCAATTAAATCTCAGGACATATGAGAACTTGCACTGTAACATCATGTAACTCAGTAATGACCCAAATTTTCTGATCAAAGATATTGTGGGGCCAAAGAGGAAAGTGATTGGTGATGTAGAGTGTGACTAAGGAGAGTCACATGGAGAGAAAACATTCTCTCAGGCTTTCACAGAGAGCACATAGGCCAAGAAATGGCCGTGACTCATCCACATGGCTGACACTGACAAAGGTTCTACAATCTGAGGCACAGGATCTCAGGATAAATCCTGAGGGAATTTCACTGACCTTATCAGACTCAAAAGTTACAACTCTTGTTGTATAAGTCCTGCTTTACCTTGGTCTTAACCATCCAGAGAAAAGTATAAGAAAGAAATATAAGAAGTAAAGCCATGGTGTTATG
>NW_004524693.1:2979022-2986045 GCF_000260255.1 Octodon degus
CCTGGGCTGGGACTGGTCCCGCCAGTGCAGGGCAGGAGGAAGCTCTCCACACACTCACCGGACCTGGACTATGACTGGGTCTGGGAGTTCCCGGAAGTCGGCACAATTTCCTACTCGGCAGGAGGGGTGGGGAAGTACGGCAGAGTGGTGTGGGGTGGCCCAAGGGGGTGGGAGAGGGTCCGGCCCACGCTGGGCCTGGGCTGGGACTGTTGCTGCCTGCGCAGGGTGGCAGGAAACTCTCCGCACACTCACAGGACCTGGGCTAGGACTGGGTCTGGGGGCTCCTGGAACATGGCAGAAAATCCTACTCGGTGGGCCGGGTGGGGGAGGCACTGAGGAGTGGTGGGGGTCGGCCCGAGTGGCTGGGAGAGGGTCCGGCCCACGCTGCGCCTGGGCTGGGTCTGGTCCCGCCGGCGCAGGGTAGCAGGAAACTCTCCGCACACTCACCGGACCTGGGCTAGCGACCACACATATTTTTAATCCAATCTTTGGTTGACGGGCATTTAGGTTGTTTCTAAAATTTATTTATTACATATTGTGCTGCTATAAGTTTGGTTGCACATATATCACTGCAGTGTGATGTTTTTCAACTGGGGAACATCCTGAGAAGTGGAAATCTGGGTGGAAGAAGATCATGAATCTTAGTTTTTTTAAGGAATCTCCATACTGATATCCATAGTGGTTGCATCAACCAGCAGTTTCTACTCCCACTAATAGTGGAAAAGTTTCCCTTTTTGCCTAAAGCCCCGCTAGAATTTAGTAATGGAAATTTTTTTAATGATATTCACTCTTACTGGGGTTAGATGAAATCTCCGTGTTGTTTTAATTTGCATATAAATGAATGAAGAGTGTGGTTGAACATTTTGTAATATATATACTTTCCGTTTCTATTTCTTCATTTGAGAAGTGTATATTCATCTCAGATGCCCAGTTTTGAATAGAGTACTGTAATTTGGGGGGTGTCATATTTATCAGCTCTTTATATGTTATGCATCAAAATATATTTTAAAAAGTATTTAGTACAGGGTCTACAGTTCTCATTACACACATTGGACTTGTAGTGATCCTCCAGTTTTCAACTTCCCAAGTGCTGGAATTACAGGCACACACTACAATGCCCAGTCTCAATCACCTTCTCAGCATGCCCCAGATGTGAGTACAGCATGGCATGCTGGGGATCAAACCATGGTCTATACTCCTAAATAAGCAGGAATTTTAATCCGCTGAGCTATCTGGCTGGACCAGAAATCTTTTGCCTAAGGGTAATTGGCTAAATTTTTCTTCATATATTTGTCTTTAGACTCTGTTGGTGATTTCTTTTGCTTTGAAAACTTTTTAATGAAATGAGATACCAGTTGTTGATTCTTTTAAGCATGCAGTCGGCAATTTGTTCATGAACTCTACTACTATACTTAGAGTTCAAGTATTGTACCTAATTTCTCTTCGAGTGGATTCAGTGTTTTTATTTTAATATTTAGATCTTTGACTCATTTTGTCTTTAGTTTCATTCATAGTGATAGAAATGGGTCTCCATTTACCTTGGGTAGGTAGAGTCAGTTTCTCCAGCACCATTTATTAAAGAGGATATCTTTTTTTTAATGAACATTTTTAGTCCCTTTTTGAAAGATAAAGTGGCTAGGTGTTTTTATAGTTGTATCTGCATGTCATAATGTGTTCCACAGGTCTTCAGATCTTTTTTTTCAGTACCTATATCAATTTTATCGCAGTTGCTTTGTACTATAATTTGAGTCAGAAATTGTAGTGCCTCCTGCCTTGTCTTTGTTGCCCTGGTTGCCTTTGCTGTCTAGGTTTTTTCTAATTCCAAAATATTTTAGAAATGTTTTCTCTTGATATGGGAGTTATGCTAATGATATTTTCATCAAGATTGCATTAAATCTGTATAACAATTTTAGGAATATAGGCATTTTCACAATATTTTTTCTTCCTATGCGTGAACTAGTGACATTTTCCATTTTTTCTTTGATCTCCTTTTTAAGAGTATTATAATTTTCAACATATAGACCTTCTACTTCCTTTGTTAGAATCATTTCAAAGTATTTCATTTTTGGATACTACTCTGAAGGGTGTGTTTTCCCTAATTTTTCTCTCAGTTAGTTTGTTGTTTGTGTTCAGGAGTGCTATTGATTTTGATTGTTGACTTTCTGTCCAGTTATGTTATTTATTTTGACTATTAAATCTAGAAATCTTTTGGTGGAGTTTTTCCCATTATCTATGTAAAGTATCATGTCATCTGCAAACAACAATAATGTGGCTTTTTCTTTCCCTATCAGTACTCTTTTCATTTTTCTTCTCTAATTGCCTTAACTAGTGTTTGCAGAGCTATATTGAATAAGACTGATTATAGTAAACAGCCTTATACTATTTCTGATTTTAAACCGAAAGCTTTCAGTTGTTGCCCACTTAGCATGATGTTGACTGATTGTCATAGATAGCATTTATCAGGTTGAGCTAAAGGTCATCTATCCCAATTTATGGCTTTTTTATCATAAATGAGTGTCAGATTTTGTCAAAAGCTTTTTATGCATTTATTGAGATGATCATGTGCGTTTTGTCTTTGGATCTGTTGATATAATGTATTATATTTATTGATTTGCATATGTTGACCCATCTCTGCATCCCTGGGATTTAGCTTACTTGGTCATGATTTATAATCTTCTTCATAATTTGCTGTATTCTGTTTGCTAGTGTTTTATTAAGGATGTTTGCATCTGTGTACATTAGGGAGACTGGTCTACATTTCTATCTTTTTTTCTTTTTTGGTTAGGTCTTTCTCTTATTTTGATATCAGAGTAATACTTGACATAATCTTCCTAGATTGAGTTATTGACCATTCCTTCTCTTGAAAACCCAAATTTAAAATCTGTAAAATTCACAGTTTTTAGTGTTAAGTGAATCAATACTATCATTGATCTTCTGTAAGATGGGAAAAGATATTATTTGTATCTGAAATTAGAAAAAAACTGAGTCTAAAACATGGGTGTTACCTTGGCATATTTTGAAAATAAAATAAAATCCTTGACATTTGAAACAGGTTATTAGGCAAAAATAAAACTCTTTTGTTATTGTGTAAGTCTGGTTATAAGTCTGTGTGGTGAAATAGCCAAAAAGAAAGCAGTTTGGTTTTGCAATGAATCCAGAAAAACAGATCTAAAATGTGTGGGAAAACAAACATTATGACTCTTAATAGCAAATTAATTTATTCTACAATACTTAATCAGCACTAATTGTGTGTTACCATCTGAACATTAATTTGTTTTATGAAATAAATTTTGTAGAGCACAATTATTGTTTTAGTACCTAGAAATGAATAGTTGGGGTTATTCAATTAATGTCAGGCTAATTTTAATTGCTAATGAGAAAAAAGTAGGTTGTATAACAGAAGATATCTAGCTAATTTCCCTAGATTTAATAACTATTCATTCTGTTTGGAAACAGAAGAAAGGAGGCCAGTCAGATGTTACTCTGTGGGAGAGTTGCAAGGCACTGGGTTTCATCTTCAGTACTGAAAACATACTGAGAGTATGAAATACTTTAATGCCACATGCAAGCCACAAAAACAATCTGACGTTTTGTATAAGGCACACACATATTGACAGGCCAGAATATGCCTGTTCAGAAAAATCTCAAGCATAAAGCAATTCATTTGGATCATTATTGTATTTGTGAATTTGATGCTATTCTGCTGCTAATTTTGAGCATTATTTTGTTTAGAGAATATCAGTTACACAATACTCTGAATAACATAACATTTAGAGCATTGGTTTTTCATAATTAAAATTATTTGATACATTAAAGAGCATTTGACAAACAAATGAATAACAGAACAAAGAAGTGGTTACTTACAAGATTCTGGGTTTACTTCAGTGGTTTCCATGACAATACCATCACTTCCTGTAATGTAATCACTGAGTTATTATGTTTGTCTTCAAATATTTTCTTTTTTCTCAAATTGGCTGCTCTGACTTAGAACAAGTTCATTCTTTGTCATTAAGCACATAGGAATGATTATGAGGTTGATTCATAGTTGAAGTTTTTTGTAACTTCAGATATGAAGGATAAGAAAAAGACAGAGAAAGTTATGTGGCCAGATTTCTCACTTGGGCACTGCAGTATATCTTTAAAAAGCATATATTTGTCTGCCACGTTACGGGAACACCCACACCCAGTCCTAGCTCAGGTCCAGTGAGTGTGCGGGAGAGCTTCCAGCTACCCTGTGCCATCTGGACCAACTACTGGTCCCAGCCCAGGCGCAGCGTGGGTGAGACCCTATTCCAACTCCTTCAAACGCCCCTCACCACTCTGCAGCACCTCCCCCACCCCGCCCACCGAGTAGGAATTTCTGGCTGGGTTCTGGGAACCCCCATACCCAGTCCTAACCCAGACCAAGTGAGTGTGTGGAAGAGCTGCCTCTCCCACCTATTCCAACTTTTACCCTCCAGTCTCAGCTCAGGCCTGGCATACAGGCCTGGGGTGTAACCCTGCACCTGTAATTCCTGCAGAGAGCATAGAGGATAGAACCACCTAGCTAGTCCAGGAGCAGAAAATCTTGTGAGAGAAGCACAACAGGTTCACACTCAAGGGCAGCAGCAGGAAGGAACTGAGCACAGCAGCCAGACACAAGCCAGGCACAGTTGGATATATCCAAACTTTATAGAACTGCACCTGACTTCAGTACATGATAAGGTTGTAACTACAACGAAGATCTACAAGACAGTGCTACACAAAATGCAGAAAAGGAACAAAATGCAATCTTAGAACTCAAGCCCAACCGTAACAAGTGCAGAGCACACTAACAAAGAAGAAATTGGGAATTACACAGCTGAAAGCAATGAATCAACGGCTTCTGACATAAGGAAACAGCAGGAGAAAGGTATAGAGGAACTCAGATTGGAAATGAAAAAAGAAATCCCTGAATTAATAACATCTACAGTAAAGAATCAAATGCAGAAACATATGGAAGAAACCCAATTACCACCCAGAACAAATGCAGAGCACACTAGCTTGGCTCAAATGCATGAAATAAGAGTGCTGATAGTAAATAAGCAGCAGCATAACATTATACAAGAACTCAGAGTGCAATTCTTTTCTGAAGTAAAGAAGCAACTACAGAAACATACAGAGGAAACCCAAATTGAAAAAAAAAAAAACACTGCAGTAAAAGAATTTATAACTGCTTCTAAAAAGACATCGATAAAAATATAGAGGAAATTAGAGAAATGATGGATTCCTTGAATGAACAATACAGGAAAGAAATAGATCGCATGAAGCAGAGTCAAAGAGATATAGAGGAAATGAAACTCTCAATCACAAGCTTGCAAAACCGTTTAAGTGAAAGTGAAGACAGAGTTTCAGATATTGAAGATGCTGGTGCAGCTAGTGAAAAGGTAAGAAAGGATCTCTGAAAAACAACGAGGATGCAGGAAAGAATAATTCATCACCTGAAAGATGAAGCAAAGATGAAGAATGAGACTAAAAGGCATCAATGAGAAAGAATGAGTCAATATCAATGACATTAAAAAATATGGGCAAACATAATAGCAGAAAACTTCCCAAATATGAAGAAACAATACGACATTCAGGTACCAGAAGCATACACAACGCCAAGTAACCAAAACCCAATGAAAAACACACCAAAATATATAATAGTCACGACCCAGAAATGCAGCACAAAAACAATATATAGAAAGCAGCTAGAGAAAAGAAGCAGATCACTTTCAAAGGAAAACCCATCAGAATTACGGCCGACTTCTCTTCACAAACCATGAAGGCAAGAGCATGGAGCAGAGTACTTCAAGTCCTCTTTGAAAACAAATTCCAGCCCAGACTACTATACCCTGCTAAATTCTCTTTCAAAGTGATGGAGAAGTGAAATACTTTCATGAAAAAGAACAGCTAGAGAATTTCGTGATGACAAAGCTAACCCTACACAGGCTGCTGAAAGATGTTCTAGAGAGGGACGAAAACGATCAGAACTGCACGAATGAGATCAGAAGCAACCAACTAAATAGGGCAAGCAATTAAAGACAGGAGAAAAAGGAGTAAACGACAACAGGTAAATAACATGTGAACCGTAAGTCAATACATCTCAATTCTAACCATCAATGTAAATGGACTCAATACACCAATTAAGAGAAATAGACTGGCACAGTGGATTAGGAAACAAAATCCAAAAACATGCTACATACAAGAAACACATTTAACTCAGAAAGACATTTATAGGCTAACAATCAAAGGATGGAACACATTGCTACATGCCCCAGCACCATAGAAAAATGCAGGTGTAGCAATCCTATTCTCAGACAGTGTTAATTTCAAACCAACATCGATCAAGTGAAATAAGGAAGGCCAGTATATATTAGTTAGAACAAACTATTCAAGAGGAAGAGGTAACACTCCTAAATATGTATGCAACAAACACGCGAGCAGCCAACTATAAAAGGAAAATTTTTTTTTTGGTATATATCTTTATATTAACATGAGTTATTTTAAACATGCTAGCAATTGTTGATTTTTAAAAAATGCCCTCTTGTGTAAGGCAAGCTTTAAAGCTATTTCTGAATTAAACATTGGGCTTGTAAATAGAAATGGATATGTATTATATGTTATATCAGAAGTTAACTAAATATTTCCTTAATGCAGACATAATTTTTTATGAACCAGGAGACATGTCAGAAGACTAGCAATATGAATATCTCATAATGCTGTCAAAGTGAACACCATAGACAAAGTCTGAAATTTAATTTATCAAAACTAACAACAGCACACTGCTGAACACTCTACTGACATTATCATGGTCAATTCTGATAAAGGGCCACTGTGGTGTATATTCTGATTATGTAAGTGAAAGAAAATGAAATTAAAAAAATAGGATTTAGGCAAGTTAAGACACCCAAGATTACATACCAAGAAGAGCAAGATTCATCTTTACTCATTAAACTCATGAGATTAGCATTTTCCCTTACTTTTCTTGAATCACAGAAGAAATGATTACTTGCCCAAAGA
>NW_004524693.1:3011736-3015784 GCF_000260255.1 Octodon degus
TTGAGAATCCTTACTCTCACCAAATAGAAGACACCGAAGAAATGGACAGATTCCTACAAAGGTACAAAGTACCACAACTGAATTGAAAAGATATAACCACTCTCAAGAGCCCCATAACAGCCAATGAAATAGGAGATGTAGTTAAAAACCTACCACCAAAAAAATTCCAGGTCCGCATGGATTCACAGCTGAATTCTTCAAGACATTTACAGAAGATGCAGTCCCTATACTCCTCAAACATTTGCATGAATTTGAAAATGAAGCAATCCTCCCAAAATCATTCCTGGAGGCAAGTATTGTACTTAAACCAAAATCAGGGAAAGATGCAACTAAGAAAGAGAAGTACAGGCCAATCTCCCTCTTGAACATATATGCAAAATTAATCAATAAAATACTAGCAAATAGAATATAGCACACCATCAAGAAGATAATACACCATGACCAGGGAAAATTCATCCCAAAGATGCAAGGATGTTTCAATATTCTATAATCTATAAATGTTATATATTATACTAATAGAGTGAAAACTAAAAACCACATGATCATCTCCACTGATGCAGAAAAGTCCTTTGACAAAGTCCAACGTTCATTCATTATCAACATTCTACAGTAAATTGGAAAAGATGACCTCTACTTCAACCTGGTAAAAGCCATTTATGAAAACCCAACAGCCAACATAATTCTAAATGGTTAAATACTGAAATCTTTTACTCTCAGATCTGGTACAAGACAAGGATGTCCTCCATCACCACTCATATTCAATATAGTACTGGAACTATTAGCTACAACCATTAGAGAAGAGAAAGAAATAAAAGGAATAAGAATAGGCAAAGAAAAAGTTAAATTATCTTTATTTGCAGATGACATTATACTTTACTTGTAAGACCCAAAATGCTCCACTAAGAAGGTACTAGAATTAATACAGAAATTCAATTGCATAGACAGTTATAAAGTCAATAACCAAAAGTCAATAGCATTCCTCTATACAGACAACAAACACACTGAGAGGGAAATTATAGAAAAAATGCCTTTTACAATTGCACCGCAGAAAATGAAATACCTTGGAATTAATCTAACTGAAGAAGTCAAAGATCTTTTGAAGGAAATTTTCAGTACTCTGAATAAAGAGATCTTAGTTGATTTCAGAAAATGGAAAGATATCCCATGCTCCTGGAATGGAAGATCCAACATTGTGAAGATGGCCATACTCCCAAAATTGGTGCACAGATTTAATGCAATCCCTATCAGACTACCACAGACATACCTCACAGACCTAGAAAAATCATTCCTGAAATTTATTTGGAATCACAAAAGACCTAGAACAGCAAAGGCAATTCTGGGCAATAAAAACAAGGCAGGAGGCATTACAATTCCTGACTTGAAACTATACTACAAGGCTACTGTGATAAAATCAGCATGGTGCTGGCATCAAAATAGACCTGATGATCAATGGAATAGATTAGAAGACGCTGAAGACCCTACAAACACACTCAGCCACCTTATCTTTGACAATGTGGCCAGCCATACACTCTGGAAGAAAGATAGCCTCTCTAAGAAATGGTGCTGAAAGAATTGTCTCTCTACATGCCGAAGACTCAAACTTGACCCAGGCTCATCACCATGCAGTAAACTAAAGTCAAAATGGATTAAAGATCTAAACATTAAAGCAGAGACACTAAATCTCCGGGAAGGGAAAGTGGCAGGAACTCTTGAAGACATAGGGGTAGGCAAAGAGTTCATGGACAGAAATCAAATTGCATGGGAAACAGGTGAATGAATTAAAAACTGGGACCTGCTCTTACTGATAAGTTTTTTTTTTTCATCAAAAGAAATTACAAACAAAGTGAAAAGGCAACCAACAAATTTGGAAAAAATCATGACAAATAAGTACTCAGACAAAGGTCTGCTCTCTAGAATCTATTAAGATCTAAAGAAACCTAGGGCCCCAAAATTTAAAGACACAGTCCAGAAATGGGATTCTGAGATGAACACACACTTCTCAGAGGAAGAAATTAAAGAAGCGAATAAATATATGAAAAAATGATCCACACCAATAGCCATGCACCAAATGCAAATTTAAACAAAAGTGACATATCATCTCACCCCAGAAAGCATGGCTATCATAAAATAATCACCCAACAACAAATGTTGGACAGGCTGTGGGGAAAAAGGAACCCTTCTCCACTGCTGGTGGGAATGTGGACTGGTGCAACCTTTATCGAAATCATTATGGAATCTCCTTAGAAAATATAGTCTCGAATTCCCATTTCAACCAGGTAGACCTCTACTGGGAATTTTCCTAGAGGTTCTGAAAATACCATATCATACTGATATATGTGTGCCTACGTTTATAGATGCACAATTTGTGATAGCCACATCTTGTAGACAACCAAGATGCCCTTCACCTGAGGAACAGTTGAAACAGATGTAGTATTTTTAAACAATGGATTATTATTCAGCGATTAAGAATGATAAACTTGAAGACTTTATATTGAAGTGGATGCCACTTGAACATATACTCACAAGTGAAATAAACCAGACATACATGTGTAAATGTCATATTGTCTCCCTTGTATAAGTACTCAAAAGAAGAAATACAAATAGAAAGCTATAATACAAGTAAAAGGAAAGCAGGATCTCAAAGACTAACTAACCAAGAGAGGGTAAGGAGAAGAGCTAGGAAACATGAATAAGTCAAACCATACAGTTATATGTAGAAGATGAGCAAGGCAATGATCCTGAGAATCTTTAGATTTTTAATCTAGCAGTTATTTGGAAAGATTCTCACCCTGACTAACTATATATATACTGATACTTGTAAACTAAGCTACTGCACTGCAGTTGGTATTTTGTGATAGTAGTTTCATGTTTGGAGTGCCTGTCATTCTGGTATTCTGAATATGGGCTGATTGTCATGACATGCCAGTTGCTGCTATGATGTCTCTTGGGTAGGTGGATGTTCAAGAAGAAGGCGGTGGTGAATGAAAGCAAGAGACAGGAAAAGGAATATTGTGGGACTGTCCTGCTTCAATGTTGTACATGGTGAGATTTTTGGACTTATGTGCAAACATGAGAAGTATATAATTCTTTATCCCATTTTAAAAATATAATCTAATTTTTAAATGTTTTTATCATATTCTGTAGGAACTTGATGTTAAGCATATCAATACTTGATGAAAAATACCTGTTCTTTATTATGCCTAAGATGTTTGTTATGCAGACAGATAGTGAGGTTAAGCTTAACAGCCTAAGTTGTTTGATAATAACAATAAGCTTGTCTTCTGGATGGTTAACAACCTATGATTGCAGAGCAAAACTAGAGAAAAAGGAGGGCTGCAAGGAAAGCCAACATTTTGGCCCTAACCTTCTAAGGTCAACTAAGACTCAGGACATATGAGAACATGTACTATAATGTCTTGTAACTCAGTAGTGTCCCAAATTTTCTGATCAAAGAGATTATGGGGCCAAAAAGGAAAGTGACCAATGATGTAGAGTGTGCCTAAGGAGAGTCACATGGAGAGAAAGCATTCTCTCAGGCTTTCACAGGGAGCACATTGGCCAAGCAATGGCTGGGACTCATCCACATGGCTGACACTGACAAAGTTCTACAATCTGAGGTACAGGATCTCAAGATTAATCCTGAGGGGATTTCACTGACCTTATCAGACTCAAAAGCTACAACTCTTGTTGCATAGCTCCTCCTTTACCTTGGTCTTAACCATCCAGTAGAAATGTATGAAGGCGAAATATAGGCAGTAAAGCCATGTTGTTTTGTTGAGTCGTGGGGGACTCAGGTCAACAGTTTCTGACATTGCTAGTTAAACAGAAGACCAAATGCTGTCATTGGCAACTGTACTCTTTTAGAATATTTTGCTGAGTTTACACACCTATAATATTCAAATAACAGAACTTAACATAAAAGGGTATACAGATGAATGTCCATTTTGTACCTGTGTATTCAAAGTGGTTAGGATAGATATATAGTTACATTCTCTTAATGAATAGAATGATTTGTTCTAATGGTGTTTGTAAATAGGATCTCAAGTCC
>NW_004524693.1:3015884-3027489 GCF_000260255.1 Octodon degus
ATGGTGTTTGTAAATA
Organism: Octodon degus; assembly: GCF_000260255.1. NCBI lineage: Eukaryota > Metazoa > Chordata > Mammalia > Rodentia > Octodontidae > Octodon > Octodon degus. The sequence goes on from NW_004524693.1 coordinate 3,015,901, forward strand.
GGATCTCAAGTCCGCATCTTGTACAACAATTAACCAATAAGAAGAATGTATGCAGTGTGTTAGTTATTGAAAGTGTCCTAGCGATTTGATTTGAAACTGTCTCATTGCTATTTGTTTATCAAAATTATTTGAAAAATATAAATACATGAATAAATATTTATGAGTGCTACCTCTTCCTCTTGAAATTTCCCCCTAAACAGTATATAGTGGCCTTCTTTATTTCGCTTCATCATTGTTGGTTTGAAGTTGAGACTGTCTGAGAACAGGATTGCTACTCCTGCTTTTTTATGAGAGGGTGGGGAATTTAGCATTGTGTTCCATCCTTTGACTTTCATCCTATGAATGTCTTTATGAAGTACATGTGTTTCCTGTGTACAGCATATTGTTCGATTTTGTTTCCTAATCCACTGTGCCAGTCTACTTCTCTTAATTTGTGAACTGAGTCCACTTACATCGATGGTTGGAAGTGAGATGTACTGACTTATGATTGACATGATATTTACCTGTTCTTTACTCCTTTTTCTCCTGTGTTTAATTGCCTGTCCTATTTAGTTGGTTGCTTCTGATCTCATTCGTGGAGTTCTGATCATTTTGGTCCATCTCTAAAACATCTTTCAGTAGCCTGTGTAGGGTTGGCTTTGTCATCAAGAAATTCTTTATGTGTTCTTTGTCATGAAAGTATTTCACTGCTCTATCAAACTTGAAAGAGAGTTTTGCAGATTATAATAATCTGGGCCTGAATTTGTTTTCATAGAGGACTTGGAGTACTCTGCTCCATGCTATTCTGGCCTTCATGTTTTGTGAAGCGAAGTCGGCCGTAATTCTGATGGGTTTTCCTTTTAATGTGATCTGCTTCTTTTCTCTAGCGGCTTTCAGCAGATTATTCTTGTGCTGAATTTCTGGGATCTTGACGATTATATGTCTCAGTGTGTTTTTCATTGGGTTGAGGTTACTTGGTATTCTGTATGCTTCGGTTACCTGAATGTCAGATTGTTTCCCCATATTTGGGAAGTTTTCTGCTATTACTTCTGCCCATATTTTTTTAATGTCATTTGTATTGACCCCTGCTTTCTCATTGATGCCTATTAGTCTCACTTTGATCATCTTTGCATCATCTTGTAGTTGATGGATTGTTTTTTCCTGCGTCCTCGTTGTTTTTAACAGATCCTCTCTTACCTTTTCACTAACTGCATAATTATCTTCCAGATATGAAACTCTGTGTTCACTTTCATTTAAACGGTTTTGCAAGCTTATGATTGAGAGTTAAATTTCCTCTATATCTCTTTGACTGTGCTTCATGCGATCTATTTATTTCCACTACTGCTCATTCAAGGCATTCGTCATTTTTCTAATCTCCTCTATTTTTATCAATGTCTTCTTTAGAAGTAGTTATAAATTCTTTTACTGCAGTTTTTTTTTTTTCAGATTGGGTTTCCTCCCTATGTTTCTGTGGTTGCTTCTTTACTTCAGATGCTATGAGTTCTGGGAGTTCTTATTTTATTTCAGAAAGGAATTGCACTCTGAGTTCCTCTATATGTTTCTGCTGTTGCTTATTTACTATCGACACTATTAATTCATGCATTTGAACTGAGTTAGTGTCCTGTGCACTTATTGTGGGTAGGCATTGACTTTCCTCCATATGTTTGTGCATTTGATTCTTTTCTGCAGATGTTACTATTTCAGGGATTTCTTTTGTCATTTCCAATCTGAGTTCCTCTGTACCCTTCTACAGTTCTTTCCTTATTTCAGAAGCCATTGATTCATTTCTTTCAGCTGTGTGAATCCCCATTTGTTCTGTGTTAGTGTCCTCTGCTCTTGTTATGGGTGGGCTTGGGTCTGAGATTGCATTTTGTTCCTTTAAGTCATTTTGTGTAGCACTATCTGCTGATCTTTTTTGTCAATCATTGTTGTAGCTATAACATTAGAACCTACTGAAGTTCAGGTGCAGATCTGCAAAGTTTGGATTTATCCAGCTGCTCCTGTCTTGGGTGTGGCTGCTGTGCTCAGCTCTTTCCTTTTGCTTCCCTTTTAGGTGAACCTGTTGTGCCCCTCTGGAAGATGCTCTGCTCCTGGACTAGCTCGATGCTTCTGACCCTACACTCTTTGCAGCGATTGCTGCTGCAGGGTTTCACCCATGCCTTTATGGCAGTCCTGAGCTGAGTCTGGAATGGACAAGGTGGATTATTGGGGAGACACAGCTCTCCCACACAGTTACTGTGCCTGGGCTAGGATTGGATCTGGGGGTTCCCAGAATGTGGCAATATTCCTACTTGGCGGGCGGGGTTGGGCGAGTACTATGGAGTCAGGGATTGTCCCAAGGGGGTGGAAGAGGGTCTCACCCATGCTGCACCTGGCTGGGACCAGTAGGTCCTGCAGGCACAGTGTAGCAGGAAGCTCTCTCACACACTCACATGTCCTGGGCTAGGACTCGTTCTGTGGGTTCCAGAATGTGGCAGAAATTCCTACTCAGTGGGAGGGGTAGGTGCGGTGCTTTGGAGTGGTGGGGGCAATGCAATGTGGTGGAAGAGGGTCTCACACACACTGAGCCTGGGCTGTGACAAGTAGTTCCCTCTGATGTAATGTAGCCTCAAGCCTGTGCACCTATTTTTATACCTGCACAATTTGTGATAGCCAAATCTTGGAAACAACCAAGATGCCCATCACCTGAGGAATGTATGAATAAGATGTCGTGTTTTTATACAATGGAGTTTTACTCAGCTATGAAAAGTTAAACTCAAAGCCTTCATATATAAGTGGATGCAACTTGAAGATATACTAATAAGTGAAATAAGTCCGACCCCCATGTGTAGTTACATCTTTTCTCCCTAGTGGAAGAACTCAAAAGAAGAAATAAAAATTAAATGGTATAACATGGTTAAATGGAAAATGAAAACTTAAGGATCAAGCAATGAAGAAGAGAAAGTAGAAAAGTTAGGAAACACGATTGGCACAAAACCATATATTTATATACACAAGATTATGAAGGCAATGGTCCTAAGAATCTCCATCAGGTTTTTGAAAATAGCAATCAGTGGGTAGAATTTTCACACTGACTAAGTCTATATGCTCATATTTGTGAGCTAAGCAACTACATGGAGTATAGCAATGTGTAACACTAAAACCATGCTTGAAATACCTATTATTTTGGTCTTCTAAATGCATACTAATTTGAATATTATATCAATTATTGCTATAATCTCTTTTTTTGTACAAAAAACTTGTAAACAAAAAAGTAATAAAAGAAAACAAGAGACAAGAAATAAAAAGAAATTCTTTTGAGACAAATTACTTAGAACAGCAAGTGCATGAGTCCTAATAATACATGACTCTCTGAAACTATTCATTATCACAGATGCAGAAGGAGCATGAAGATATAAATGCCTAGGCATGAAAATGATGTTAACAAAAGGATAAAATCTGTTGGAAAAGTGCACATTCACTTGACCCACATTCTTTAACTTTTGACTCTCCTTCTATCTTCATATGAAGTTTTCATAGGAAAATGTTACTTGGTGACACTTTCAGTGAAGTTCCTGATACTCATCTGTACTATTGATGTCTCAATGGCCAAAACAAATGTATAATGTGACTTTTTTGAAATAATTCAGCAGATAGTTTACTGGTTCTGACATCTGGAGTCCATCAGGTGAAGGAAACAAAAACCGAAGTACAAATGTATATTTCATAGTTTTAATCATTATTTATAATGTTTCAAGTAAGTAAACTTTTCCCCATTTTTTGTTCAAGAGAGGTCAAACATGATAGTTACCATGCTTATTTTATATACCAGGATAAAAACTCCTTTAGGTCACATACTTTTATCCAACTATCACATTGTTTTTATAAGGTACTCTTCCAAGCAGTAAGAATAGATACTAATGACTGGTAGTATCTTCAGAAGTAACCTTCTGTAAATGAACATTTTCCTGTATTTGGTCAAGTTTCAGGTTTATTTTTTACTTTTTTACTTTTATCACATGTTTGCAGAACATAATGATTACATTCACTCTAGGGAATTGGTACATGTGCATAATTTATTTAAAGTTATTCCCCTTCTTTCCACTCTCTCTTACTTTTCCAGCATCAAGGTTATTTATTTAACTTATAAAACTTTATAAAGTTAATTATCACATATATAGATGGAAAATCAGATTGATACTGTTAAACAATATAAAAAACATATAGGAAGATTGTACTAAGTCAAGGTACATTTAGATAGATTGTCCACACTAGAATTTCAGACGTAATTTTGGCTATTCATATGTCTTGAAATCTAAGTGCATAAGAGAATTTGAGGGCCAGTAGATTTGTCTCAGTGGAATAAGTGCTTCCCTGGCAAGCGCAAAAACCTTAGTTCAATCCCCAGTTCTGAAAAAAAAAAAAAGTAACATTTGGATTGTTCAATTATGTATTGAGCAACTGAAGATCTCAGAATTTAATTCTCCAAAACTGTCATCTCAATTGAAAAGAATGTATTTTCTGAGGTAAGCATGAGGGATGAGAAACATGCATCAATGTTTTAAGAAGCAAAATTTTCTATGCTTGTATACTGATGACAATTTGATTTTACTAGTAAATATGCAACTCACAGATTCCTCTTTATCTTCTCCAATGCTGAAAATTGTAAAAAGAAAATTAATAAACTGAAGGTTATTGAACCTAGTCTTTATTTTAAAAATGAATATGCCAGCTGTTTAGGAAAAATGAAATGCTATAGATGCTCAGTGTTGGAAATTAAATGTGGGTTTTTTTTTTGTTTGGAGATTTTTTTTCCATAATTTTATTGAGAGACAAATAGCAATGAGACAGTTTTAAATCAAATTGGTATGACAAATGGGAGGGCATGTTACTGGCCTGGGCGGGGCTGCGGCGTAGGTGAAGTGCTTTGGCCTGGACTCTCAATGTGCTCCGGTGGTTTTGACAAGATGTGCTCAATTGGAATAGGAATGATCTATCAGCCTCTACATTCTCTCCTGATGAAAGAGTTTTTTCAAGTTGAATATGCTATGAAGGCTATGGAAAACAGTAGTACAGTTGTTGGTATGAGATGTAAAGACTATATTGTCTTTGGGGTAGAAAAAATTAGTTCTTTCTAAACTTTATGAAGAAGGTTCCAACAAACGACATTTTAACATTGATCAGCATGTTGGAATGATGAAGTTAAGGATAAAGCTTTTGAACTCGAGCTCAGCTGGGTTGGTGAATTAACTAAAGGAAGACATGAAATTGTTCCAAAAGATGTAAGGGAAGAGGCAGAGAAATACGCTAAGGAACCACTGAAGGAAGAAGATGAATCAGATGATGAGAATATGTAACAATTATCTGAGCATCTAGTTGGCTTTATGTTTCTATGACAGTCCCTTGTAACTGTTTAGCCCCTGGATTATACATATGAACCACTGAGTTTTCATTAAAATGTTGTCTTGTAACAAAAAAAAGTTGGTACAACAGTTTCAATAATTAATACATTGCATACTCTCTCCCTAGTGGTTATTTGCTGTATGAGATGCAGACATGATATCCTATTTACAAACACTATTACAACAAATCCCTCTCTTCATTAAGAGAATGTAACTATATATCTATCCTAACCATTTTGAGTACACAGATACAAAATGGACATTCATCTGTATCCTCTTGGCTCAGTGGAATAAGTCCTTCCTTGGCAAGCGCAAGGGCCTGAGTTCAATCCCCGGTTCCCCCCCAAAAAAAATCCCTGGAAATTTGATGCTTTAACACTTTGACTGGTTCTTGTTTTGTAAAATGATGAAGCTGTTACCAAATAAGAGAAATAATTACAACCCTTACTGAGGACACTGATTCAAATCAGAGTGAAAACTTCTGGAGGTTGCTTCTCTTTGTGGCAAATAGGGAGATATTAGAAATTAGAAATTTTGTTAAATGTTTTGGTAAAACTGAAAAAGTGGAGAAATATGATACCTATCAAATTTATAGGTTTATAGGAAGAAATAAGAGCCACTTTTTATATTCAAAGTATGGAAATTTTTAATTTGGGTAATTAGAAATTATACAAGTTTCATAAGGAAACTATTAACTTTCATAAAGAAGAACAGGTTGAAAAGATGTTAGGAAATCCACAACCAGTTCACTTATCCCTCTGCATTGAAGCAAGTGATTTACCTAACTTAACTCACAAAGCACAGATAACTCTACAGATGTTTAAAAGGCTCCCTGACTATTTTAATCTGGAGAAGTGAAATGACTGGGAAAAATTATCCCTGGAGCTGGTGTGAGTACCAGCAATATGTGGCGTGCTCTCACCAGTGTTTTAGGCATGTGGTGTGGATGCAGGCAATTCTTCAGAATTTCTTCTGAATTTTTTTTTCCAGCTTCAGCCTGCTAGTTGACCTGTGGCTTCTGAGAGAAATTTCTTTTTCTTTCTTTCTTTCTTTCTTTCTTTCTTTCTTTCTTTCTTTCTTTCTTTCTTTCTTTCTTCTTTCTTTCTTCCTCTCTCTCTCTCTCTCTCTCTCTCTCTCTCTCTCTCTCTCTCTCTCTCTCTCTCCCCTCCTTCTTCTTCTTTGCTTTACAAAATGTGCATAACTATCACTGATAAATTTTAAGGGGAAATAATGAGAAAGGTTTTCTGAAGTGTAATTATCAACTCCTTTATATGACATAGAAAACTGTGGAGGGTAGTTGGTGCAGAATTAAGACTGAAAATGCAGCATACGTATTTAGATGAAGGTAATTGTGGGGCAGCAATACAATGTAAAGTAATTTTATAGTAACTCAAGTAGTCTAGAGTAGGATAGTAAAAGTTTTTAGAGCCAAGTCCATAATGAACAACATGGTCAGGAGAAGGGATGCATTTAATTCAATGTGGCATACTGGTCACTTTCCAATTTCTAAGGTAATATACCTAGCACTGGAAGAGGTTTATTTTTCTCAGTTTTAATAAGTTCCATCCATTTTCAGTTGATTCCAATGTGGAGACCTCATTCTGGAGTTGCCTGGTAGAACAAAGCTGCTCATGTTATGTTTGCCAGCAAGAAGAGAGAGAAAGGAAGAGCCAGAAACAAGAATACACCCTCCCAGGGCTGACACCAGGTGACTCATCTCCACCCGGTGCCCTCCTCCTAACAGCACATTCAGCTATGAACTCACCAATGGATGAATCCTCTGAAAAACATAGTGCCCCTATGATCCAATCAGCTTCCAAAATCCCTATCTCTGAGCACACAACGCTTTCATGGGACATTTTACATCTAAAACATAATAAATGAGGAATAAGTTTTTGTGATATTTGTTCCTAAACTGCTTTTGTTTGAGTGACATCCTTGTATGCTAACATGTAAAGCCATGTTTCACTGGGTCCACATGACAAGTGAAGGTAACTTAAAGAATCTCAAACATTAAAAGAAACCCTATATAGTTGGATAAAAAGTCTATATTCTCCATCTCTCAGCCTACACACTAGACCTGGAAGATAAATCTACAGTAGTACACCTTTATACATGAGGTGACAAATTCTAAGGCAATCACTGAACATCAGAAACCCTGAATAGTGCTGTGAATGGTACAGAACCTCATGGCTTTCTTTTTCCTGTACAGATATACCTATGATCTAGTTCCATGTTTATGGAAGAACTTCTGTACATCTCTGAGTGATAGTCTGACAAATCCTTCTCAGAGGTTTGAGTTTCTAAAATTATAATGGAGTGCAGTCATTCAAATTTTCTCATTTATAAATTTGGAAGAAAACCACTGAAATATACAGAATGGTAGATTTTCGTAACTTTGGCTATGCTCTGTCTGGAGTAGGTCTCTTCTTAAAATGCACAGAGAAAACCAATGTTATTGATAAGCAAAAGGTTAGAGAATGTCATTAGTTTAGGTAGCTGTGGAGACAAAAGGGAAATGCTTTGTTTTGGTTCTCTTACACCAAGCTGGCAGTTACCCACATGCCTTGCCAGCCCTGTTTCTGGGCACACTGAGCTGAGTCTGGGTGTGGTGGCACATGCCTATAATCCCAGAACTGGGGAGGCTCAAAGCAGGAGCACCACTATGAGTCTGAGCTGCTGAAAAAGACCTTGTACCAAATACACACACAACAACAACAACTTAAGAAAAAACTGGTAGTTCCATGGTAAATTCCCATACTCTGATTACATCATTATTTGGAAATTTTATTGTTTCAGTATAATATTTAAAAGTATCAACACAACATGTATTTTGACTTTCCTTTAATACCCATTTACCTCAAATCTTTCTGACTCAAACTAATCTTTCACAATCATTGCTTTAGGATATAAAATTATAAAAGAAATGTAAAGAAAAAATCAACTTACAGGGTCTACTTTGGAACTAGTGGAAGAGATACTGATTAGGAAATAAATTTTCAAAAGAGGAAGTATTGAGAGTCATAAACCAAACCATAAATCTTGATTTGGAAGAATGCAACATGATGTAGAAGCAAATTGTTGTACACTAAAGAAAACAGGTGAATCTCTGAACTAGAAGAAGACAGAGACTATAAGAATCACAAAAGAAAATTATGGTTGGTACTTCCAAGAAATGATTCTGAGAATTCCTTTCCACTAGTTGTGTTCTGAGTTGGAGATAGAGTGATAGGTTTGGGAGTCTCAAAAAAGACAGTATTGGTGATCATCAGTACCTCTATCTCCACTCATCAATTTTGCTTACATTTTTGATATCTCAAGTGAAACTGAAGGTAGTTACAGGTTTTGAAAAAATTTCTGATGCCAACATGGTTAAGCATCAATAGCATACAAATGGTATATCTATGATAATATTCTACTTTGTGACAGAAGACAATATAACACTTAAAATATGGGGAAACATCAAGATAATTTCATCTAAACCCATAAAGTACTGTAGAACTAGCAAAGACTGTTATCAGTGAGATCTATGTAAATAGTGAAAGCAATGTGTTACATTAGCTTATTTCTTTTTCTTTTTTCTTCTTTCTTTATTTCTTTTCTTTTTTTTTCAGTACTGGAGATTGAACTCAGGACCTTGCACTTGCCATGCAAGCTCTTATTCTGCTGAGCTATCTCCCGGGCCCATATTTGCTTATTTTAAAGGGTGGTAGACTTGACACATTAACGGATACCTGGTGAACCATTTCTGCCCAGTGTTTTACAAGTTTGGCTATGAAGTAAAGTAACTCATCCAACTTCTTCAAAAATATGGTAGAGTACAATTTAGTATTTTAAGGCACGTATTGAAGATTGTAAGTTGAAATTGAGACTTTGATAATATTTCCTTATGTGTAGCTTTTCTTTAGTGAGAATTTATATCATATATAGAAATATTTTTCCTATGTCATTTTAACTTGTATGAAAATTTAAATTTCTTGTAATTTTGACCAGTGGCTCCAAAATCTCTCATATTGTGTCACTGTGAGACCAAAGAGTTGCTCTTTTGTATCTTAGAAGTAGCAGATGTGGGGCTGTCAATTTGCACCAGGTTTGTGTAAGAATAAAAATAGTTTTTCATATTCCCTTGCCAATTATGCTTACTTTTAAAATTTATATTCCACGAATGTATAGTTAAAGAGTATATTAACTGTTGACTGTGTAAATTGGTGGAGAGGGATGTTTCATTCTTTGACTGACTTAAGATGAAAGTTAGGATGAAGCTTGACATTCATATGTATTTCAAATCTCTGGCAAATTCATGAAATCCAGCAGATATCAAATAGCATTACAAAAACTCCTAGACTAAAAAACTTGACCAAAAAGAAAATAATTTCGTACTTTTATAGGTATGGAGTTTGAAAATTCATAAATACAGTAGAGCTTCTATTCAACATAATTTCATGATGGGATGAGGAAAGTTAATGCTGTTGCACCATTTGTGGATTTAGCATATATTTCCCAACACAGGATAGTTAAACTTATAAAATAAAGCTAAATTGAAACATGCAAAATATTTGTGAGTCATTAGAATCCAGGTCATTTATGGTTGGCTGGAACGGTTTCTTCTACCCAGCCCAAAATCACTATGAATCTTACCTTCTGAGTTGGAGTTTGGTGAGAGATTCAGAAGCAGCTGTATAATGCAGGGAGGCCTGCAGAAGCAGCTGGACATAGTTGACACCTTACAACCCTTGTGCTTCTTTAGAATAGAGGACTATTTTCTTTGCAAACAGTTTTCATTTAAGTGGAAAAATGGACTAGGAGCATCTGGAATTTGTCTCAGTGGCACAGCACTTACCTGACAAGTGTGAGGTTGTCAGTTTGATTTCTGGTTAGAAAAAAAAAGTAGGAATAAGAGTTAGAGACTTCCTAGTCAGAATTCCAATCAACTATAATTTGATCACAGTGAAGACCAAGTACCTGTTATAAGCTTAAACTTTTACCTTTTTCAGTAATGAATATAAGAAATTGATTTTTACATTTAGAAATTATTCATTTCATAATATGAAAAACACATGAGAATTAATGCTTTGACAGGTAATGGAGAATGCCAGCATAATTTTCTTTCATGTGGCCCTAGTTAAAACTAATGAATTAAGATCAGGTCCAAATTAAACAGTATCACACTCTAGTCAAGTATGTTAGTAGCTTTCATGCATTTGTAGGTACCAGGAATATAAAAATGACTTCGATGCTATCTTTGTCTCCTCTACAGAGAAAAATTTTGATATTAACTCTTCTCATTGTAACTCATCTCTTATTTACTCTGTAGATAAAATTTAAAGATACAAATATATACACAAATATATATATATATATATATATATATATATATATATATATATCACAAAAACTATAATTGGAAAATTTTTCAGATGCATACAAAATTCTATCCCTAGATTAATGGACGATACTATAGAAAATTTAGTGAATACTGGTTAAAGATTTGTAAGAAGAGAAAAAAAGATTTGTAAGAAGAGTTTCAGTTTTTTAAATTTGCATATCATCCTACCTTAACAGACAGTGAAGAAAACCTTTCTAAAGCAGATAACTGAACTTATGCATATTGAGAGGGACATGAGCTGTGACTTGCTTAATTTGTAGTAAATTATTGTTGGTAATTTTTGAAATTATTTACATATCACCTCATAGACTACAATATAAAAGTTATTCTTCTGGGTATGGGGAAGTGTATCTCAGTGGTAGAGCACATATCTAGCTTGTGCCAGCCCCTGAGTTTGATCTCCAAAATTTAAAAAGAAAATAATTGTCTTCCAATATAAATAAATTAACAGTATGTTAGAAGTAAATATAACATATTCTTCACATCTTCTTTAAAATCTAATGTACATAAAGGCTTGAAGGTTGAGTTCAATCTCTCCCTTCTAGTACAAATCCTTATTGTATCTTCACTGACCCTGAAGGGGCTGGGGTCAAAATGTTGACTGTCCTTGCATTCCTTCTTGAGAAGACTCAGGACATAGAACATGTACTGTAACATCATGTAACTCAGTTGTGTCAGAAATTTTCTTCTTTTTTTTTGATATCAGTTATCTTATTTTAAAGAAAAAAATATAAAAACAGTCGTACAAAATCTCAAAACAAGATTTTAGGTGAGTAACAATGGTTAGTACATTGTGTATTGTTATTGCCAAAGTAGTTTCTCATATTACAAGATATAGGCAAG
>NW_004524693.1:3029907-3040507 GCF_000260255.1 Octodon degus
TCCCACAATATTCCTTTTCCTGTCTCTTGCTTTCCTTCACCACCGCCTTCTTCTTGAACATCCATCTACCCAAGGGACATCTTAGCAGTAAATGGCATGTCATGACAAGCTGCCCATATTCAGAATACCACAATGACAGGCACTCCCATCATGAAACAACTGTTACAAATTACCATCTTCTTTAGTTGATTCTTTACTGTCAACACTATTATTTCCGAGATATCCGGCATGTGGTTTCCAGTTTCCTCAGTGCTAGTGTCTTCTGCAGTTGTACTGGGTGGTCTCGGGGCCTGAAACTTCATTTTGTTCCTTCTCTTTGTCATTTTGTATGCCGCTGTCTTCTGACCTTTAGTGAAGAGTTTGGATAGAGTTATTACCTTAGCACTAGGTCTGATCTACGAAGTCCAGATTCCTCCAGGTGGGTGTTGCTTGGATCTGGCTGCTGTGCTCCACTTCTTTCTGCTGCAGCCATTAGAGTTGAACCCTTTGTGTCTCTCTGGCAAGATGTTCTGCTGCTGAATCACCTGGGTGGGTCTTGCCTCTATCCTCTTTGCAGGGAGTTCTGCTGAAGGATTCCATGCTTGGCCTGCCCTCTGGGTCTATTCAGGATCTGGAGGACCCCAGGTCGTCTCACTCACTTGCCCGGGCCTGAGCTCTGGGTCTATTCAGAATCCTGCCAGGATGTGTGTCGTCTCACTCACTCGCCAGGCCTGCACTCTTGGTCTATTCAGGATCCCCCCAGGCCCTGGGTCATCTCACTCACTCGCCAGGCCTGCGCTCTGGGTGTATTCAGGATCCCGTGGCCCTCGGTCATCTCACTCACTCACCAGGCCTGCGCTCTGGGTCTGTTCAGGATCCCGCAGTCCCGGTCCTCTCACTCTTTCCCCAAATTTTCTGAAGGAGATTATGGGGCCACAGAGGAAAGTGATTGTTGATGTAGAGTGTGCTTAACAAGAGTCACATGGAGAGAAAACATTCTCCCAGGCTTTCACAGAGAGCAAATTGGTCAAGCAATGGTCATGACTCATCCATACTGCTGACACTCACAAAAGATCTACAAACTACTGCTCAGGGTTTCAGGCTAAATCCTGAGGGGATTAGACTGACCTTGTCAGAAGCAAAAGTTACATTTCTTTTTATGTAGTTCTTGCTTTACCTTGGTCTTAACCATACAGCAGAAATGTATGAAAAGGAACAATGTCTGACATTGCCAGTCCTATGGAAAAATCACTACTATTATGAACCACTGGATTATAGTGAAATATTTTGCTGAATTCCCACACCTACAATATTTAAAAGACAATGGAATATCCTTCTCTGACAAAACTAAACAAAAAAGGGATGTATATAAATGAACGACCATTTTGTATCTGTATATTCAAAATAGAATAGATGTACAGCTACTTTCTCTTAATTCAATGATTAGAAAAATTTGTTCTAATAATGTTTCTGGACAGGATATCATGTCTACATCCTGTACTTTGAATAACCACTAAGACAACAATATGCAATGTATTAATTATTGAAACTGTAGTACTAATCACTTTTGGAACTGTCTCATTGCTATTTGTTGCTCAATAAAATCATTTTAAAATAAACAACAAAAATAAAGTTCATCGTTTTAAAAAATCCTCATTGTAATAGATTTCCAGTCAAATAAACACTTTCTCTAAAGAAAAATAAGACTAACTTTTAATGACTCCGAATGATAAGAAGATTATAGAAATAATTCCAATGCATGCAATAAATCTATATGAATATTCTTAGGTATTTGGGTAAATGGAAATCTACACACTGATGATTAGATTGATATGTCAATTTCTTATGACCATAATCCGTTTTTTCTGTTTATTGATTTTTTAATTTTTAAAAAATACAAAGTAGTGATCGGACAAAACAGTATTAGAAACGATGCAAGTTTTCATGAAAAGTAATAGGGATTCAACAATGATTGCTGTATTACATGATGGTATCTTCAAATTAGTTCAGAATAACAGATACAAATTGCAAGATTCATTTAAAGAAAAAACATCAAAACAATAACAAAGAAGTTATATATGAAATTCAAAACAGGAAGGAAAAAATCAGAGGAAAAATTATTTTCTTTTTTTTAAATTGATGAGTCAGTTATTTGGACAAGACAAAAACATCTCAACAGAGTTTCCTTTTATGCAGAAATTGAAACCATTTCACATATATTACTTTTTTCTCTTTCAGCACAATTCACTTCAGTCTGGTTGTTTCTGTTATTAGGATTTTCATTTTACTTTTTATTTTTTTGATCTTTTATTTATTTGTTACAGGGTCTCACTATGCAGCTTGGACTCATAGTTATTCTCCTGTCTCAGCCTCCCTATCTCTGGGATTACAGGAGTACACCACCATACCTGGTTTTGGGGCTGGCATGGTACACTTGTGGTTCTGAGGCCAGCATGGCATGCAGTACTAAGGATCGAACCCAGGTCTTTGAGCTTGCCAGACAGGCACCTAGACCACCAAGCTATCTCTGTAGCCCACCATCCTTCAACTTTAACAACTATTTCACCAGCTCTACTAGGGTCTTCCCAAAATTTGTGAGGAACAGACGGTGTCCTGGGTGAAAGGCTGGTTTCATGCTGCACCTCAGCACCACCTCAGTGGGGCTCACTGCCTGTGAGGATGGTCAAGCTTTTCCTTCCATAGAAGATCAGAAGACACAGTCATGGCAAAGTTGAAAGCCTGCTAGGAGCTGGTGCTGCTCATCTTCCTCAGACCTCCAAATATGTCCAGGCAGGAAGCAGGGACATGTGGCACCACAGCACCTGCACATACCATGATGGCATCTCTGCAGGCCTGGGCAGCCCAGTAGCTCCAGGTGTAACACACAGCTACCTGATATTTTTTATTGACTTTTTCATCTGTTGGGGGACCCAATCTTGCTGTGGGTCCAGGCTAGCCTTACTTGTATCAATCCTATGTTTAGTATACGTGCTGCTGACATGAGCACATCACAGTGATTCTCCTGCCTCAGCCTCCTGAGTACAGGAATTGGAGGTCTGCACCACCAAGCCCAGCAAGCCTTCAAATTCTATCTTCTTCTTGATCCTATTGGTGAGGCTTTCCACTGATTTTTACGTATTTTTCATTTCCAGGATTTCTGTTTGGTTCTTCAGAATTTCTATCTCTGTTGAATTACTCCTTCAAATCTTACATTGTTGGCTAGACAGAGTGGTGCATGCAAATAATCACAGTTGGGAGGCTGAGGCAGGAGGATCCTTGAGTTCCAGGTCAGCATAGGATACAAAAAGGGCTCAAAACCAGTCTGACCCTGTCTCAGAAAAGAAAAAGAAAAAAAAATCTTGCATTGTCTTCCTTAATTCATGCAGCTGTTTCTTTGTTCTTTTCCAGTACTGGAGCCTACACCCAGGGCTTCACACTGAGCAGTATCACTTTCACTTTTATGTTCACCAAGTCACTAACTTGCCCATGCTGGCTCAGACTTTCAGTTCTCCTGCTTCAGCCTCCTGAGTCCTGGGGTTGCAGGCATGCACCACCATGCTCGGCTTTATATATGTCCTCCTTGAGGTCATTAATTATTTTATACGTCAGTCTTTTGAATTCTTTGGTAGCCAAACCACTTTGATAGTTTTTCATCCAGTCACTGACAAATTAGGGCCCTAGAGGAGCTAATGTTCCCTTGCTTCTTCTCACGCTTCCTGTGTTTTGGGCCTGGGCTAGGACTGGGTGTGGGGGTTCCCGGAACGTGGCAGAAATTCCTACTCAGGAGGCGGGGTAGGGGAGGTGCTGCGGAGTGGTGGTGGGCATCCCAAGGGGGTGGAACAAGGTCTCACCCACGCTGCACCTGGGCTGGAACCAGTAGGTCCCGCCTGCTGGAAGCTCTCCCACACACTCACCGGGCCTGGGCTAGGACTGGGTCTCCATAATCCATTTTAAGATACCTAACTCAAGTAAAAGAAAAAAATAAACCTTGAGTGTCATGATTTGTGTCTAGATGTTATCCCAAATCATGCAGTCATGGAGTGGGCTTCTAAGGTTTATGATTAATTCATGATCCAGTGATGCGGATATGGGTGTGAGTATTGCATTTGCTCTAGTGCAGAGCCTGAATTCAATATAAGGGAGAGAAAGAGGCTTGCTTTCTGTCACTGGTCCTCCCTCTTTGTTCTTTCTTACTGTTTTTCTGTTTTCTATGGTCATGAACTTCTGCCCTCTCCCATGTGCTACCATGCCTCGCAGCCAGCTGAGTATAGCCTGAAACTTCCACAAACTCTGAGTTAAATAAACCTTTCCTTCCTAAATTTTTGGGGCTGGGTATTATATATTAACAATGTGAGAAAAGTAACTGATATACTACCCTCCTAATATTTTAATTCCTAGAGAAATGACAGACTTCATAAAGCATGCATGATGGAGGAGTTTTCAATGGTTCTTTTCACTTATTTTGGAAGTCAGAGGCAATTTGTTACTTTCTCATCTTGGCAAACCTGTCCTAAGGGGGAATTCTCTGAAGTGTGTCAAAAATCTCACAATGAAATCAGCATCAGAAGCACTTATATGTTTTCATTTAATTTTATATCCTACATGAAAGGTTACACCTTATACTCACCAAATACATATTATTCTCTCAAAAAAATTATCAGGACCTTTATGAATAAATTCTTTGACATAAGAGTAGTACAACATCTAGACTGTGATTGAGTTGTTGTGATGCATTTGGATCCTTTAGTTCATACCTCAGAGAGTTGCAGAGGCTCTGTAAACCACAAAAGTAAGAAACAATGAGGAAATGAAGCTGTACAAGTCATATCCTTTTGATTCACTAGAAATCTATGGGTAAGTAAATCCATGCTGTTATGTTGAGCTGTAGGTGACTCAGGTCAACAATTTCTGACATTGCCAGTGAAGCGGAGACCCAATACTATTATGGGCTACTGGAATCTTTTGAAATATTTTGCTGAGTTTACACACCTATAATATTCAAATAACGGAACTTAACCAAAAAGGGTATACAGATGAATGTCCATTTTGTATCTGTGTATTCAAAATGGTTAGGATAGATATATAGTTACATTCTCTCAATGAATAGAATGATTTGTTCTGATGATGTTTGTAGATAGGATATCATGTCCACATCTTATACAGCAATTAACCACTGGGAAGAAGGTATGCAATGTGTTGATTATTGAAACTGTCCTACCAATTTCATTTGAAACTGTCTCATTGCTATTTGTTTATCAATAAAATTATGGAAAAAAATTTAAAAAAAAATTATACCACCAAGGGAAAAAAAAAAAGAAATCTATAGGTGGCCAGATCTGAACTGCTAACACCACAGAAGAGAAATTAAAGCTTAAAAACTGTGGGGCATATGCCCCTCTTTATGGATGTTAAAGTGCATCCTTCCTTCATCTACGTGCTTTCTCTGAGGTCTCTCCACCAGTCTTATGACCACAAGTGGAGCCGATATTTATATTTCTCAAATCACTATACTCATCCCTGGTCTGCCCCTGGAACTTGCAAATTTATATTCCTCTAATATCTTGAATTCCTCATACATAATTCCAATTTAACTTTTACCTTTGTTGCCACCAAACTATCCTTTTCAGTATTTCACATCTCAATAAATAGCAGAAAATTCTACCTAGCTTTTTCAATAAGAACACTTACAATTATCCCTAATATTTTCTACTATCACAAACATAGTTTATTCTCTTGTCACGTCTTTCAGGGACGACTGTTTGCATCTCAAGTGGTCTTTGTACCTCTCAGTCGCTCCTCTAATCATAACTGCATATGAAATTCAGATTTTAAAAAAAAATAACAGTTTATCAAATAGATCTTTCACTGTTTCTTTTTTTCTTTTTCTTTTCTTTTTTATTTTTGTATGTTAGGACAGGGTCTATGGGGTCTACAGGGTCTCACTACATAGATTGGACTCATGGAGATCCTCCTATTTACAGCATCCCAAGAGCTGGGATTGCAGGTGAGCATCACCACGGCCAGTCTCAATTTCCATCTCTGTGTGCCCTAGGAGAGGGGCTCCCACGGCAGGTCAGAGGATCAAACTCCAGGCCCCTGCCTCTGCTTAAGCGGGAGCTTTAATCCCCTGAGCTATTTAGCTCTCCATAATTTGAGAAGGATTTTTTTTTCTGGCTGGCTCAGGCTGTCTTAAGGGCAGATCAGGTAAGGCATATGGAGCTGGGGATCAAGCCACTTATCCTACGCCTGGCTACATTTGCATAAACAGGCACTTAAAGAACTGAGCAAACCTGCAGTGCCCCAATCTATTTATTTTTAAAATATAAAATATATCTATTGATTAAAACCTTTTCATGCCTTTTCTTCATGCTTGGGTTGAAATCAAAATTAATTGCAATAGCACACAAACTCTTAAATGATCTTTCCTTTTACTATGTCATGTTCAGTGCATGCTATGATGAGCAGGAAGCTGTGGGAAAAGAGTATCTTTGGCTGTAACTATGCTCTTCTAGATTATATCTCTAGTGATAAGCATTATCTGATAATGTCCCACCTCCTAAAAGTGAATCAGCTATATCACCACCATGATTCAGTCCCCTTCCAAAAATCTCTATGAGTGTATGTTCCTTTTATAAGTCATTGTCCATCTAAAACATCATTCTTTAGGACTCACCTGAAGTATTGACTCTTCCAAGACACCATCCCTAAAGGCACGCCTACCATGCAGCCCTCAGTATACTCCATCACTTATCTATATTCATTAACTTATATAGTTATTTTACTATTTTTCTCATGTCTAACAGAATGTAAAAACTCAGCCACCATATTTTGTAGTTTACAGGTATATGTTCATAGCTTAATGAATTCTCTAAACCTAATAATCAGTAAGTCAGTAAATAAGAATAAAGTGAAGGCCATAATTGAGTCTAACATTCTTTCCACTTTATTTTTCAGTCACTGGGGAAAGATGTAGTATCTAAAGTAATGATAAATAAATGGTAAATATGTATTATCTTAAAAGTTAGCCTCCATTTCCTAAGGATAAAAGTAGTAACAATTAAGATTAAGAAAACAATACAAAGAATCAATAAAGTGGAAAAGTTTGTTCTTTGAAATATTGCAAAAAAATTGATAAATCCTTAAGGAAATTTATCAAAAAGCAAAAGGTGAAAGAAAAGATAAAATGCAAGCAATTAGGAATGAAAAGAGTATAATCATTATTATACTGTGGAAAATCAGAAGATTATCAATAAATAATTTGGGAATCCTTAATATGATGGAAAACACAGAAGAAATTTACAGATTCCTGAATATATGTGAATTACCAAAGTTGAATCAACAAGATATAAAACTTTAAAATAACCTGTTATCAGTTATTTAAATTTAAAAATGGGATTAAAAAATTACCAACAAAGAAAAGCCCATGTCCAGATGGATTCACTGCTGAATTCTATAAGACATTTATAGAAGATCCATTATTTCTGAACTCTTCAGTGAAATTGAAAGGAAATCAATACTCATTAACTCATTCCTGGAGGCAATATTACCCCGATACCAAAACCAGAAAAGGAAAAACCAAAAAAGGGAACTACAGGCCAAGTTACCTAATGAACATAGATACTAGTAAGATACTAGCAACTAAAATGCGAAAAAACATCAAGAGGATTATACACCATGACCAAATGGGATTCATCCCCAAAAATGCAAGGATGCATCAATATACAAAAATCAATAAATGTAATATACTCTATTAAAAGAGCCAAAGATAAAAATCACATGATTATCTCAATAGATGCAGAAAATGCAATCAACAATGTCTAGCACACATTCATTATAAAACCTTACCGGACATTGGAATAGATAAAGCCACCTATAAGAAATCAACAGCCATCATCCACTTCATGGTCGAACTGAAAGTTTTTATTCTAAACTGAAGAACAAGACAAGAATGTCTACTATCACCACTCATATAAATATTGTTCTAGAAATATTAGCCAGAGCAATTAGGCAAGAAATAGGATAACAATAGGAAAATAAGAAGATAAATTATAATTATCTTTAGATGTCATGATAATCTATAGAAAACCAAGAATTTCCATAAAAATACAGATTTAATAACCCAATTCTGTAATATTGCTAGATATAAAGTCAACACTGAAAGTCAATAACATTCCTGTACACAAATAAAAAACTCATTGAGGGAGAAATTATAGAAGCAATACCTTTCACAATAGCATTAAAAAAGAAAATATTTAGGAATTAATCCAACAGAGCAAACAAAAGATCTGTAAAATGAAAGCTGGGGTACACTGAAGAAGGAGATCAAAAAGGATATTCGAAAATGGATACCCCTTGTTCTTGAGTAGAAAGAACAAACATAGCTAAAATGACCCTACTCTTAAAATTGTTATATAGATTTAAAGCAATCCTAATCAAAATACTATAATCATAGGTCACAGAATTAGCGAGAACATAGCCAAAATTCATTTAGAACCAGAAGAAATCAGAATAGGAAAAACAATTTTAATTCTAAGCAACAAAAGTAAGGCAGAAGGCATCACAGTCCCTTTCTTGAAGTTATATTTCCAAGCTACCACTATGATAAAAACAACATGGCATTCACAACAAACAGACAAATGCAAACCAAAAAACACATCAGAGAATCAATGCAACATACTACAAGATAAAGAAACAACTCAAAACACTCTCATCCAATTATCATGACAACAAATCACTTGTTCTGCAAAAAAAAAAAATGGTTTCTTTAGTAAGTGATGATAGAAAAACATGCTTTCCAGATGCTGAAGACTAAATTTTGACACATGTCTTTTACCATACACTGAACCGAAATAAAAATGTATGGAAGATCTACTTATTAAAACAGAAATACTACATCTGCTGAAAGGAAACATAGGTAGAACTGTTGAAGATATAGGTGCATGCAAAGATTTCATGAACAAAACCCAGGTTGCACAAGAAATGATATAAATAATCAACAACTTTGATACCTTCTTATTAAAAATCTTTTACTAAGAAAAATTAATTGCCAACAAAGTGAAAAGACAACCCACAGAATGGAAAAAATATTTAATCAGTTGCTCCTCAGACAAAATACTAATTTCTAGAATGTATAAAGAACTGAAAATATTCAGATCCCTAAAATTCAAAGGCCCAATCTAAAAATGGGTATCTGAGATGAACATTCACTTCTCAGATGAAGTACAAATGGCAAATAAATATATGAAAAAATACTCAACATCATTGGTCATTGAAGGATGTAAATTAAAACAAATCTGTGATTCAATCTCAACCCTCCAAAAATGGCTATCATCAAGAAATCAGCCAATAACAAATGCTAGAGAGGCTCTGGGGAAAAAGGAAGCCTCCTCCACTATTTCTGGTGATGTAGACTGGTGCAACCACTTTGGAAATCAATGTGGAGATTCCTGAAAAAAACTCAGACAAGAGGTCCAATTTGATCTGACTATTACTCTACTTTGTGCCTTCCCAATAGAATTCAAAGCATCATACCACATTGATATGTGTCCATCTACGTTTATAGTGGCACAGTTTGTAAGAGGTAAGTATCGGAAACAACCAAATTGTTCATCCACCAATATATGAATAAAAATGTGTGTGTGTGTGTGTGTGTGTGTGTGTTTGTGTGCATTTTAATATAATGTTTCCCACTCAACCATAAAGAAGGATAAACTGAGCGGACCTTGAGAGCATATGGTTAAATTAAATGAACCAGATGCACCTGTGTAAATATTACATCGTGCCTCTGATGTGAGAAACTGAAAGTGTTAATAAAAAATAAATTGTACAGTAGATTTTGTGCAATGGAAAGAAAGTGCTCATAATGAAAGCGAGACTAGGTAGGAGGAGAGGGAGAAAGGAAGGAAGGGAGAAAAAATGAGAAAAGAAAGGTAAAATGGAAGCAAAGCTTTGTAAACAAAGGGAGAAATAGAGTTTGAAGTGAAGAGAGGGAAGTGGAAGGGGGAAAAAAGGACAAAGATATAATATTTACAGGTACAAATTCCCTATGATCAATGTGATCATATACACCTCTATTGTACCAATAAAATTAAAATTTTAAAATTAGTAACAATTATTTAAATGCTCTACATCACTTACTGTAGCACTCATTCAGTGTGACATTTCATATATTTACTGAGAAATAGTTAATATTGTCTCATTTAACCAATAAGGAAATTGAAGCTTAGAGAGTGGCTAAGCAACTTACTCCATTCAAATCTGAAAACAATCTAACTTTAAAGTCCAGGCTCCTAGTACTTATATTATTACTGCCTCTAATCTTTTCAACAAAAAATTTATTTCAACAGTAAGAACAGCAATAACAACAAAAAGAAAACCCAGTGAAAAACTCAGATGAAAGAGAAATCTGAGAGTTGAGCTACAAAATTGCCACCCTACCTATTATTTTTCATTACATTAATGTAATGGAGAATGTTAGAGTGTATGTAAAATTACATGTATTTTGCTTACAGAGACAGATAGAAAGACACTGGAATATTTGAACAGAAGTATCTGGGGTAAGGCCACAAAATTTGGAACAAATTCTCATTTCAGTACACTAAGACCCTGATAATGTCCAAAT
>NW_004524693.1:3053659-3058037 GCF_000260255.1 Octodon degus
GTGATCTGTTTCTTTTCTTTAGCGGCTTTTAGTATAATGTTCCTATGCTGAATTTCTGGAATCTTGATTATTATGTGTCTGGGTGTGGTTTTCATTGGGTTGATATTATTTGGAATTCTATATGCTTTGGTTACAGGATTGTCAGATAAAAAGTTGATTCTTTCAATGATTAAATGAAATTCATAAGAGGAAAGAAAAAACTCAGACAAATAGTGAGGATAAGCTGAACTGCCCATGTTATAGGCTAAAAACATCATTAAGCTTCTTTGTTTGAGGGTTAACAACTTGAATTTGCAGACCAAAAATTAGAGGAAAAGAAGGGCTGCAAGGACAGTCAACATTTTCACCCTAGGCTTTCAAGTTCAGTGAGGACTCAGGACATAGGGGATCCTACACTGTAACATCCTATACCTCAGGTATGCCCCAAGTTTACTGATCAAGGAGATTATTGGGCCCTAGAGGAAGTGATCAATGATATAGAGTGTGCCTACAGAGAGTCACATGGAGAGAAAACCTTCTCTCAGGCTTTCATAAAAATCAAAATGGTCAAGCAATGGCTATGACTCATTGACATCACTGACACTGACAAAGATCTACAAACTAAAGTACAGGGGTTCAGAGTAAATGCTAAGAAGAGTTGATTGACCTTGACAGATACAAAAGTTACATTTCTTGTTATATGGATCTCACTTTATCTTGGTCTTAACCATCCAACAGAGAAGTATAAAAATGAGATATAAAAAGTAAAGCCATATTAATATGCTGAACTGTAAAATGCTGAAGTAAAGAAATTTTGACATTGCCAGTCCTACAGAAAAGCCAGTAATATTATGGAGTACTGTACTATATTGGAGTATTTTGCTGAATTCATGAACCTACAATATTTAAATGACAATAGAATGCCCATCTCTGGTAAAACTAAAAAGAAAAGAAGAGATAAAATGAAGGACCATTTCATATCTGTATATACAAAATAGGATAGATATATAGCTGCTTTCTCTTTTTTATCCTTTTTTACTATTTCAAACACTTTTTATTTTCATTAGTACATGTTTGCAAAACATTCATGGTGCTTACACTCATCATGTGGAGTTGGTGCAGATGCAAGGCACATATTAATTCTTTTTATGTCCTTACCCTGCCCCCTAATTCTTAATGGAACATGTTTTGCAATGGAATTTTACTTTTTCTTGTCTTTTTTTGTTTTCTTTTGTTTTGTTTTGTATTTTTGTGGAACCAAGGATTGAACTCAGGCCCTTGCGCTTGCCAGGGAAGCACTTATTCCACTGATCCATCTCCCCAGCCCCTATGTATTGGAATTTTAAATTAAATTCTATTGTAGCCATTTTCATTTGGGTGCATCTGGTTTGCAGCTACTTTCTCTTAATTTAATGAGAAGAAAGATTAGTACTAACAGTGTTTATTTTTTTAAAAAAATTATTTGTTTATTTATTTATTTATTTATTTATCTTGTGTGTGTGTGTGTGTGGCCAGCTCAGCCCACCAGGGGGCGGGGCTGGCTGGCATGTGGTGCTGGGGGATTGAACAGAGGTCCCTGTACTTTGCTTAGCTTTGCTTGTTCTAAGTAGGTGCTTTAGACCACTGAGCCATCTCACCAGCCCCAAAAATCACACCGATTTTTTTTTTTTTTTTTTTTTTTTTTTTTTTTTTTTTTTGGTGGAACCGGGGATTGAACTCAGGCCCTGTGCTTGCCAAGGAAGCACTTATTCTCCTGAGCCATTTCCCCGGGCCCACTAACAGTGTTTAGACAGGATATCATATCTGCATCTTACACTATGAATATCCACTAGAAGACAAAAATATGTAGTGTATTAATTATTGAAACTGGGGCTGGAGAGATGGCTCAGTGGTCTAAAGCACCTACTTGGAACGGGCTTGGCAAGGCATCAGGGACCGTGGTTCAATCCCCCAGCACCACATGCCAGCCAGCCCCGCCCCCTGGTGGGCTGAGCTGGCCACATACACACACCACACACTCTTTCTTTCTCTCTCTCTCTCTCTCTCTCTCTCTCTCTCTCTCTCTCTCTCTCAAATAAATAAAAAAAAATATTGAAACTATCCTAGTAATCGGATTTGAAAATGTCTCTTTGCTATTTCATTCTCAGAAAAATTAAGAGAAAAGAATAGTTATCATAAAGAAATCAATGAAGAACAAATATTGAAGTGCTTGTGGGGAAAAAGATACCCTTCTCCACTGCTGGTGGGAATGTAGACTGGTGCAACCATTATGGAAATATGTATAGAGTATCCTTAAAAATGTAGTACTGGAAATCCTATTTAATCCAGACATACCCCTACTGGGAGTTTTCCCTGAAGAACTGAAAACATCATATCACATTGATATATGTGTTACTATGCTTATAGCAGCACAATTTCTTTCTTTTTTTCAGACTTTATATATTATTTTTATTAATTTTATTGAGAAACAGATAATGAGACAGTTTCAACACTGATTAATATGACAGTTTCAATAATTAATACATTGCATATTTTTATCTTCTTAGTGGTTATCCATAGTACAAGATGTAGACATGATATTCTTTCCAAATACTATTAGTACAAGTCTTTCTTCTCATTAAATTAAGAAAAAATAGCTCTATAACTATCCTAACTACTTTGTATATACAGATACAAAATGTTCTTTCCTTTGTATCCCTTTATTTTGTTTAGTTTTGCTAGAGATGGGTATTCCATTGACATTTAAATATTGTAGGTGCATAAATTCAGCAAAATAAACCAATATAGTTCCACTAGTCCATAACAGTAATGGGTTATCCTTAGGACTGGAAATGTCAGAAGTTGTTGACTTGAGCCTTTCACAGTTCAGCATATTAATATGGCTTTAATTTTTATACCTAATTTTTATACTTTTCTGCTGGATTGTTAAGACCAAGATAAAGCAAGATCTATATATCAAGAAATGTAACTTTTGTATCTGATAAAGTTAGTCAAGTACCCTCAGGATTTATCCTGTAGCCCTGTACTGCAATTTGCGGATCTTTTGTCAGTGTCAGCCATGTGATTGAGTCACTGCCATTGCTTGACCAATTTGCTTTCTGAGAAAGACTGAGAGAATGTTTTCTCTCTATGTGACTCTCCTTAGGCACACTCTACATCATCAATCACGTTGCTCTGTGGCCCCATAATCTCCTTGGTCAGAAAATTTGGGACACAACTGAGTTACATGAGGTTACAGTATAGGTTTGCCTATGTCCTGAGTCTTTTTTTCCATAATTTTATTGACAGACGTATAGCAATGAGACAGTTTCAAGTCAAATTGGTAGGACAGTTTCAATAATTAACACGTTGCATGCTGTCTTCCTACTGGTTATTTGCTGTACAAGATGCAGACACGATATCCTATTTACAAACACTATTACAATAAATTCCTCGATTTATTAAGAGAATGTAACTATATATTTATCCTAACCATTTTGAATACACAGATACAAAATAGAACTTCATTTATATATCCCTTTTTTGTTTAGTTCCATCATTTGAATATTATAGGTGTGTTAACTCTGCAAAATATTCTAAAAGAGTTCAGTAACCTATAATAGTATTGGGTGTTCCACTTGACTGGCAGTGCCAGAAATTGTTGACCTGAGTCCCTTACAGCTCAACATAACAACATGGCTTCACAGCACAATTTCTGATAGCCAAATCTTGGAAACAACCAAAATGCTCATCACCTATGGAATGCATGAAAAAGTTGTGGTATTTTTATTCAATAGAGTATTACTCAACTGTAAAGAATGTTAAACTTGAAGCCTTCACATATAAATAGATGACACTTGAAGATATACTCATAAGTGAAATATACCAGATGCACATGTTAAATAGTGTATGGTTTCTGTAGTGTAAGAATTAAAATTATATTTAAATGAAAGTGAGAACTTAAGACTTAAATGACAAACAGAGTTCAAGAAGAAAAGCTAGGAAATATGACTGGGACATTGCATACTTTTCTATGCACAAAATGCTTAAAGCAATTATTCTGAGAATCTCCATCAGGTTTTTTAAACTAGCAGTTAATTGGTAGGATCCTAATCCTGATTAAATGTATATGCTGATATCTGTGAACTTAGCAACTGCAATGAAGATAGAAATGTCTAATACTAGGGCAATGCTTTGAATGCCTGTAATTCTGGTCTTATAAAAATGTACAGCTTCTGATGCCATATCAATTAAAGCTATACTGTCGATGAAGTAAATATCAGTATAAAGGAAGAAAAACAATAATAAATGAAAATAAGTGACAGGAAAAAAAATATCATAACACTGTCCTGCTACAACACTGCATGTGGTTAGACTTCTCAAATTCTCTTTAAAATATTTATTCTCTGACATCTTGCAT